>NC_133120.1:94380546-94680913 GCF_033568475.1 Henckelia pumila | reverse complement strand
ATGATTTTCGAAAATGGCTTCCAAAAATCATAACAATTCCGAACATCGCTATATTTCAAAACCGACAGATAATAAACGATCAGAACTCTGTCAAGAACAACATACTCGAATCTAGAACGATTCTAACAACATCCAAAAACTAGAATGTATCGGATCGAAGAAGAACTTACGATATAACAGAGCTCTCACTGCAATGATCGATAATCTGCCTTCAGAAATAAATTCCAACGGCCGGATCGAGCTCGGACTGAAATCTAGGAGCTTGGGAGAAAGCTTGGGGCGTTTCAATGGAGTCTCCCGGTTGAGAGGAGGAGGAGGAATGCTTTCAAAAGTCAAAACAAGTGTAGATAATATATTAAATCCCCTATTTGCGTTTTAGTCCCTGAAATTTCCAAAATTTGCAAAAAGAACCCTGATCAAAATCAAACCGGCTCGAGAACTCTGTAATCTCTGATTAACTCAAATAAACTCATTTAAGATAAAAACAGGGCGTTACAACAGCATTCGGCGGAACAGGTCTTTTCCTCAGTCGAGGCCTGCTAGTTCTTTGGGTCCCCGTGCCCAATCTTTCAAAAAGTCTGGATCTACTTCTTCTTCCTCTGGCTCTGCTGGTGTTGTCCGTTTCGGTAAGAAGGACAAGTGTGATCACTATGGGAAGAACCATCCATCCGACAAGTGCCGTAGAGCTTCTGGAGCTTGTTTCCGTTGTGGAGAGACTGGTTATATCCGGAGGAATTGTCCACTATCTGGGGGAGGCGGTTCTGGTTCTGGTTCAAGATCTGATTCTCAGGCCACCATTCAGCAGAGGTCGCAGGGACAGCCTGCTAGGAGTTCTCATTTGAGGCCACGAGCTTCTGGCCAGGTGTTTGCCCTGAGACATGATCAGGCAGTGGAGGAGAATGAGAAAGTCATCGCAGGTACATTTCTGCTTTATAGTATACCTGATCTTGTACTTATTGACACTGGTGCATCTCATTCCTTCATTTCTGCACGTTTTGTTAAGAGGCATAAGTTACCATGCATTGCACTAGACGTAGTGATGTCTGTTTCTACTCCGACGGGCCAATCTGCTTTGGCTAAGCGTCTAGTGATGGATTGCTCTTTAGAGTTCGAAGGAAACATTCTGTTAGCAAATCTCATGGTCCTGGCGATGGACGACTTTGATTGCATTTTGGGGATAGATATGTTGACTACCTATCGAGCTTCAGTGGACTGCTATCAAATATTAGTACGCTTTCATCCGGAGGGGAGTGGGAGCTGGTTTTTCTATGGTGAGGGAGCGCGACCCTGTAAGAGTGGGTGCCCAGTGAGCCAACTGTGTGGCTATGGGCTTTGATGACTCTTTGTATAAACAATCTTTTGTTTAATATTATTTACACTTTTATGGCAATGACTTTATATTACTTCATATTGTTATATTGTGATATACTATTGTTGTTTTGATAAAGACCTTGAATATACTATAGTGTATGTAAGATGTGGTAGAACATGGAGATGTCTATCATGAAATACATCTTATAGTCACTGTATATTCTAAAACCGTTCCTAGTCGATTGAGCCGTCCGATAATAAGGATAAGGATCGCTCGAGTTTGAGACTAGCATTTGCGATGCGGAGTACCACGTTTCATTGGTAGGGAACATGGAGATGTTCGAAGCATGCAAATGGATATTCATAGGATGAATAATCGAACTACCCTATCCGGACTTTCCAAGTGGTTATCACTTATCGAGTGGATAAAGTCCGCGGTTTTGGTTGTACACCATTAGTCCTTACGACTTGAAACATCATGGAGACTCTATATGCTAGTGCTGTGCTTTGACTCGTTTACCGACTCTATGGGGGTCATCAGGTGTCGAGATTGGGTACAGTTACGACACATATAGGAGTCAATGCATTGTTGTCAAGGATTCACCACATACTTGCGAGTGTGGATATCCTATGCGATCTGAGGAGATATTAGTGTGACAAATCTCTGGCCAGAGTACTTGATGTGATTTAAGAAATGGTTTCTTAGTAGCACATGCGATGTCACTAATTTGATCTTCAAGATGCATTGCATAGTTATCGAATCTTGAGCGACTCTCGATATACCAATGGTTGTTGATTCGATCGGGATATATGGATGAAGGGACCGTACTGTACGCTAACCAAAATCTACTGGTTCTTGTAGGCACTATCAGTGATACCTAGGGAATCATGGGGCGATGTTGCTAGGCGCTTTACCATGATTCGTTGGGCAAGTCGGAAAGTGTTGTTCCGAGTCACAAGGAGTTGTGAGCCCACGGCTAGCTGTATCCCTGAACCATTGAGGGTCACACAGTGTAATGGAGTTTTAATCCCCGTTGAGATAGTTAAATTTAAAGAGTTAAATTTAATGAACTAAGGAGTTGGACTTCTTAATTAAGAGTAAGGGAGTAGGGTTTCCTAAAATGACATAGGGATGGACATTTTTGGAAACCACTGAATTCGGATTCAGGAAAATTTATTTTGACTTTAAAACGTGCAGAAATGGTTTCTGTGCACATTGGTGAAATCGTTTCATCAATCGGAGTCACGATGAATTTTATATTAATTTCTGAACGAGCGGGCTTTGCTTGTCAGGCCCCAGCTTATGATTAATGGGCCCTAAGGTGTTAGTGGCCTGCATTATAAATAAGTTATTTCAGTACAGAAATAACACACAACAGGTCATAATTTTTGAGAGCAAAAATCGAAAACCCTAGTTCCTCTCAAAGATTGTTTCGGCCGAACCCTCCCCATACTCTGCCCGAGATTTTCCGGTCTGTGATTTTGAATCGCAGTAAGGAATAACGAATCAGATTCGTTTATTCTCTTCGCAGAAAAACTTCTGATAGATTTTCTAGTGCAATCTATCAGAGGGATTAAACCTCTGTTCGTGGACCTGATTGAAGGAGTTCATCGGTTCCAGGGAGAGACAACAAGAGCAGATAAAATCTGTTGGTGTCCAGTAATCTCGTTGCGAGATTGAAGGTAAAATTTAATTAATTGTTATTTGAATTTTACACACACAATAATTTAATCGTTGAATGGTTGATACCCACACCATGGAATTGTTCCATGATAAAAATTTTTAACTTCCGCTGCACCGGGTATCAATCGTGATTGATCAGAGAGCCGCGTTTTCCAACAGTGGTATCAGAGCCAGGTTGCTCAGATCAAACGATTAAATTAATCGATTGTACAAAATTTTTGAATCTCGGTTTTGGAAAACAAAATAAATATTTTTAAATAAAAATTTTTTTTTTTTCCGGGGCAAAACCCGGGCAGCGATTGGATCGCTGCCCGGTGGGGCAGCAATTGTTGCTGCCCCGGGCGGCGCACGGCGCCGCCCAAAGGGGGCGCACGGCGCCGCCCAGGACGGCGACCGTCGCCGCCCAGGGCGGCGCACGGCGCCGCCAGGGCAGCAATTGTTGCTGCCCTAAGGGGGCAGCCGGGCTGCCCCGGCCCGCGCCCCGGGTGCGGGCCGGCCCGGGAGTGTCCCGGGCGGCCCGCGGGAAAAATTATATTTTTATTTAAAAATTAATTTTAATATTTAAAATTTTATTTTTGGTCCGGTCAAAAATTGTTTTTGATTGGTTCACGAGATTTCGGATCGAATTGTTCGAGTCCGTAAATTTTAAAATTGATTTTGGATAAATTTGAATTTTTGGAAAATTTTAATATTTTATCCGTAAATTGAATTTTGAAATCAATTATTTTGGTACAATTGATGATAAGATATGATCTTATGATATATTAAGTAAAATATGATTTTATTTGTAAAATTGGATTTTATAGATAAAATATGATTTTATTTGATATAGAGATAAAATATGATTTTATATGTGAAATGAGACTTTATATATAAAATATGATTTTATCTTGTTTAAATTTGAATTGCCACAGCATGTTATCCAATAAATTAATTTTGAATTAAATGTTATTGGATAAGGATGATCGATTGCCATGACCAATTTTGTAGGTGTATGTTAGGAATTTACATTTTGTTTTTATTGTTGTTGGTTTTATTAATGGGCCTGGTTTATGGCCCGATATGAATGTCATATGTAATAAAAGTGGGCTTGGTTTATAGCCCGTTCCCACCCCTAAAAATGTATCCCCTACTTGTCATTGTTATTTATTGTAAATGCATTAGATTTAGTGGGAGATCAAGATTTGAAGACGGTGGGCCCAGCAGACAATAAAGACTGAAGAAATGTAAATTGGAAGCACATGTAATAGGATTGCATTGCATACTGCATATTACCTAGGATTGGACTAAGACCCGTGATTGGCAACCACGGGTCAATTAGAAATGGAATCGATCATCCTATATAATATTTGATATTATGATTGTATGCATGTTTAGACATAAATTGCGTGAATCCGGCAATGCATGCAATAAATTAAATATGATGAGACAAATATTTTTATAAATAAAATCCCTCATTTTAAATATGATTTAAAATTTATATCAAGATAAATAAAGGAAATTTAAACATTGTTTAAATGTTCCTACCTTCCATCAACGGTCAATGTATGTGATGCTACCCGCGGATACGGTCCGGCTCATATTATTGGGGGGGCCCGTCCGTCGGAAAGCTGTACATTGGATCGACAAATGTTGTAAGTTGGGTGGAACTCCCATGGGATCGGCTCATATTATTGGGGGATCCACATGGCGACCGTCCATCACAACTTAATATTGATGGGTCATCTTGACATGTCACTTTAAACGGCGTCATATTATTGGGCCCTTATTGGACATGAGGTAAATACATGGGGGTTGCTTTGTAAGCAATTGGGCTCTACCTTTTGAGAATTATGGTTGGCTGATATTATTCGGGACCATAAGTTTGTCAATTGGACTCCATGTTCTCACTAAGGAAAAAGTTTCCCGTTTTCACTAGAGGGTGGTGAAATCGTTAAAATAGTGGGAGTGAGATTCATAAAATTAAATTCGCCTATTTTATGTCTTAGTAAATTGTTAAACAATCATTGATATATGTCTGTTTTCCTTTTCAGTATTTCATACAATGAATTCGCGAAATCCTTGATTCTCGATCCTCGAACAAAACAAGTTGACTGGCGCCAACTATACGGAATGGTTCCGGAAGTTGAAGATTGTCTTAACTTCGGAGAAAATGCTCTACGTGTTAGAGAAAGCACCTCCGAAGGAAGCACCAGCTGACATAAGTCCGGAGGAATTGGCCAAACTTGATGCATGGTGTGACCATGACATCAAGACCAAATGCTATATGCAAGCCTCGATGTCTGATGAACTCCAGAGGCGATTTGAGGACACGGTGAATGCTGCTGACATTCACACGCAACTCAAGGAACTTTTTGGGGCTCAGTCGAGGGCTGAAAGGTTCGCTACTGTTAAGGAGCTGATGACGTGCCGCATGCGTGAAGGGACTTCGGTCCGTGATCATGGGGTACGAGTGATTTGGCTCATACAAAAGTTGGCGACCCTAGATTTGGTGTTGGAGCATGAACTCAATGTGGATTTATTGCTTCTGTCTCTTCCTTCTTCATTTGATGGATTTGTGATAAATTTTAATATGAACAAGATAGAGGCCACCCTTGAAGAGATGGTCAATATGCTCGTTACATATGAATCCACACTTAAGAAGGATAAGCCAGCTTTCTTGGTGGGCTCCTCATCTTCTGCGAAGAAGGGGCCAAGTATGAAGGGCAAGAAACGTTCTACCCCACCCAAGAAAGTCGAGCCCGAGAAGAAGCAAAAGACAAAGGCTTCAAACAATGGAAAATCCAAGGATGTTTGCCATTACTGCAAGAAGCCGGGTCATTGGAAGCGCAACTGCAAGGAATATCTTGAGCAGTTGGGAACTGCAAAGGGTATGTTCTATATTGAAATAAACATGTCACTTAATACAACTTCTTGGGTATTGGATACCGGATGTGGATCTCACATTTGCAATGATTTGCAGGTGATGACAAGAAGTCGCAGGCTTAGAATGGGTGAGACCCAGCTGAGGCTCGGGAATGGTTCCAGAGTTGAAGCTACGGCCATTGGAGATGTTTGTTTGACTTTGCAGAACGGTTTTAAATTATTGTTAAGAGATGTTTTATTTGTGCCAGATTTAATTAAAAACATTATTTCTATTTCTATGCTTGATAGAGATGGTTATTCTTGCAATTTTGTGAATGGGATTTGCAATATTTACAAGAATGAATGTTTAATTGGAAATGGACAACTTGAAAACGATCTATACAACTTAAAACTAAAAGACGTTCCAATGAATTATGTTGATAAACCGGCGACAACAAACAAAAGGAAAATCGATAGTCAAAACCCGGCAAACCTTTGGCATGCTAGGCTAGGTCATATTTCCTCAAGGAGGATGAACAAGCTAGTGGGAGAGGGCATGTTTGATATGTCTGATATTAATTCTCTACCTACTTGTGAATCCTGCCTAAAAGGAAAAATGACTAAATCTCCTTTTAAGGGGAAACCTGAGCGTAGTCAGAATCTGTTGGATTTGATCCACACAGATGTTTGTGGTCCATTTAGAGTAGGGACTCAACATGGCCACACCTACTTCATTACCTTTACTGATGATTATTCAAGGTATGGGTATTTATATTTAATGAAATATAAGTCTGAAGCATTTGAAAAGTTCAAAGAATTCAAGGCTGAAGTAGAAAACAAGCTAGGTAAAAGTATTAAAGCACTTCGATCGGATCGAGGTGGAGAATACTTGAGTACCGAGTTTTTGGACTATCTGAAAGAGAATGGGATTCTCTCTCAGTGGACTCCTCCTATGACACCACAGCTTAATGGTGTATCGGAGCGTCGTAATCGAACTTTGTTGGACATGGTTCGATCTATGATGAGCTTCACTGAGCTTCCACCTTCGTTTTGGGGCTATGCGCTTGAAACGGCGGTATTGTTGTTGAACAACGTCCACACTAAAGCAGTGGACAAAACACCATACGAGTTATGGAATGGCAAAGCTCCTAAGTATTCGTACTTGAGGATTTGGGGATGTCCTGCTTACGTGAAGCGGACAGTGGGAGATAAGTTGGATAGTCGATCCAGCTTATGTTATTTTGTAGGGTATCCGAAGAATTCAATCGGATATTATTTCTATTATCCTGCTGAAACAAAGGTGTTTGTTTCTAGGAATGCCACCTTCTTGGAGAAGGAATTCTTATTGGATAAGAAAGGCGAGATGATGGAACTCGAAGAAGTTCGAGAAGAACCCGAAATACAAAATAACGATCCTACACCTCAGGAACCATTGCTGGACACGCCTGCACCTAGAAGATCCGAAAGGACTTCTAGACCTCCAGTTCGATATGGTCTTCTTCTTGAAGGGGATCAAGATGAACCCGACATTGGATGTGATCCAAGAAACTTCAAGGAAGCAATTTCTGATGCGGATTCGAATTTATGGCTTGAAGCTATGCAGTCAGAATTGGATTCGATGCATACAAACCAAGTTTGGTCTTTAGTAGATCCTCCCGATGGAATTGTTCCGATAGGGTGTAAATGGATCTACAAAAGAAAGCTTGGGCCTGATGGTAAGGTATTGACCTACAAGGCGCGATTGGTGGCTAAAGGTTATACTCAAAGGCAAGGAGTTGACTATGACGAAACCTTTTCACCAGTTGCAATGTTCAAGTCCATAAGAATCCTAATTGCCATAGCTGCATGGTATGACTATGAGATATGGCAAATGGATGTGAAGACTGCTTTTCTTAATGGAGACATTAAGGAAGAAATCTATATGAAGCAGCCTGAGGGGTACACATCCATGGGAAGCGAGCATAAGGTATGCAAGCTTCAGAGATCAATTTATGGTCTAAAACAAGCATCAAGAAATTGGAACCAGAAATTTGATGAAACAATAAAAGATTTTGGTTTCATCAAGAACCCGGAGGAACCTTGCGTGTACAAGAAAGTAGTTAAGGATGCGGTGACATTCTTAGTACTTTATGTTGATGACATCCTACTCATTGGGAATGATGTAGGGATGTTGCAGTCAACAAAGATATGGTTATCAGGTAGATTTTCGATGAAGGATTTGGGAGAGGCATCCTACATTCTTGGGATACAGATCTATAGAGATAGGTCTAAGAGAATGATAGGACTCACTCAATCAACCTACATCGATACCATATTGAAACGGTTTTCAATGGATGGGTCCAAAAGAGGACATCTACCCATGTGTCATGGAGTTTCTCTATCCAAGTCTATGTGTCCCAAGACTGATGCAGAGATAGAGAATATGACACATGTACCATATGCGTCAGCTATAGGTAGTATCATGTATGGGATGATATCTACCAGACCGGATGTAGCATTTGCTCTGAGTGTCACGAGCAGATATCAGTCTAATCCTGGTCAAATGCATTGGAAAGCCGTGAAGGACATTCTTAAGTACTTACGAAGGACTAAGAATATGTTCATGGTATATGGAGGACGAGATCTCAAATTGGAAGGCTATACCGACTCTAGCTTCCAAAGTGATGTGGATGACTCGAAGTCAACCTCTGGATTTGTGTTCATGCTCAATGGCGGTGCTGTCTCTTGGAAGAGTTCCAAGCAGGACACCACAGCGGATTCCACCACTGAGGCTGAATACATTGCATCATCAGCTGCTGCTAAAGAGGCCGTTTGGATGAGGAAGTTCGTCCAAGAGTTGGGCGTTATTCCTGAATTTGTTGGTCCAGTCCCGGTGTACTGTGACAACACGGGTGCCGTTGCTCAAGCAAAGGAACCAAGGTCTCATCAAAGATCCAAACACGTACTGAGGAAATACCACATAATCCGGGAGATTGTGGAAAGAGGAGACATCATTGTCGAACGAGTGGCCTCTGCAGACAATATCGCTGATCCGCTTACTAAGCCCTTGCCAGGACCATTGTTTGACAAACATCGCGAAGCAATGGGTCTACGTAGTATGACTAGTTGGCTATAGGGCAAGTGGAAGATTGTAAGAGTGGGTGCCCAGTGAGCCAACTGTGTGGCTATGGGCTTTGATGACTCTTTGTATAAACAATCTTTTGTTTAATATTATTTACACTTTTATGGCAATGACTTTATATTACTTCATATTGTTATATTGTGATATACTATTGTTGTTTTGATAAAGACCTTGAATATACTATAGTGTATGTAAGATGTGGTAGAACATGGAGATGTCTATCATGAAGTACATCTTATAGTCACTGTATATTCTAAAAACCGTTCCTAGTCAATTGAGCCGTCCGATAATAAGGATAAGGATCGCTCGAGTTTGAGACTAGCATTTGCGATGCGGAGTACCACGTTTCATTGGTAGGGAACATGGAGATGTTCGAAGCATGCAAATGGATATTCATAGGATGAATAATCGAACTACCCTATCCGGACTTTCCAAGTGGTTATCACTTATCGAGTGGATAAAGTCCGCGGTTTTGGTTGTACACCATTAGTCCTTACGACTTGAAACATCATGGAGACTCTATATGCTAGTGCTGTGCTTTGACTCGTTTACCGACTCTATGGGGGTCATCAGGTGTCGAGATTGGGTACAGTTACGACACATATAGGAGTCAATGCATTGTTGTCAAGGATTCACCACATACTTGCGAGTGTGGATATCCTATGCGATCTGAGGAGATATTAGTGTGACAAATCTCTGGCCAGAGTACTTGATGTGATTTAAGAAATGGTTTCTTAGTAGCACATGCGATGTCACTAATTTGATCTTCAAGATGCATTGCATAGTTATCGAATCTTGAGCGACTCTCGATATACCAATGGTTGTTGATTCGATCGGGATATATGGATGAAGGGACCGTACTGTACGCTAACCAAAATCTACTGGTTCTTGTAGGCACTATCAGTGATACCTAGGGAATCATGGGGCGATGTTGCTAGGCGCTTTACCATGATTCGTTGGGCAAGTCGGAAAGTGTTGTTCCGAGTCACAAGGAGTTGTGAGCCCACGGCTAGCTGTATCCCTGAACCATTGAGGGTCACACAGTGTAATGGAGTTTTAATCCCCGTTGAGATAGTTAAATTTAAAGAGTTAAATTTAATGAACTAAGGAGTTGGACTTCTTAATTAAGAGTAAGGGAGTAGGGTTTCCTAAAATGACATAGGGATGGACATTTTTGGAAACCACTGAATTCGGATTCAGGAAAATTTATTTTGACTTTAAAACGTGCAGAAATGGTTTCTGTGCACATTGGTGAAATCGTTTCATCAATCGGAGTCACGATGAATTTTATATTAATTTCTGAACGAGCGGGCTTTGCTTGTCAGGCCCCAGCTTATGATTAATGGGCCCTAAGGTGTTAGTGGCCTGCATTATAAATAAGTTATTTCAGTACAGAAATAACACACAACAGGTCATAATTTTTGAGAGCAAAAATCGAAAACCCTAGTTCCTCTCAAAGATTGTTTCGGCCGAACCCTCCCCATACTCTGCCCGAGATTTTCCGGTCTGTGATTTTGAATCGCAGTAAGGAATAACGAATCAGATTCGTTTATTCTCTTCGCAGAAAAACTTCTGATAGATTTTCTAGTGCAATCTATCAGAGGGATTAAACCTCTGTTCGTGGACCTGATTGAAGGAGTTCATCGGTTCCAGGGAGAGACAACAAGAGCAGATAAAATCTGTTGGTGTCCAGTAATCTCGTTGCGAGATTGAAGGTAAAATTTAATTAATTGTTATTTGAATTTTACACACACAATAATTTAATCGTTGAATGGTTGATACCCACACCATGGAATTGTTCCATGATAAAAATTTTTAACTTCCGCTGCACCGGGTATCAATCGTGATTGATCAGAGAGCCGCGTTTTCCAACAGTGGTATCAGAGCCAGGTTGCTCAGATCAAACGATTAAATTAATCGATTGTACAAAATTTTTGAATCTCGGTTTTTGGAAAACAAAATAAATATTTTTAAATAAAAATTTTTTTTTTTTCCGGGGCAAAACCCGGGCAGCGATTGGATCGCTGCCCGGTGGGGCAGCAATTGTTGCTGCCCCGGGCGGCGCACGGCGCCGCCCAAAGGGGGCGCACGGCGCCGCCCAGGACGGCGACCGTCGCCGCCCAGGGCGGCGCACGGCGCCGCCAGGGCAGCAATTGTTGCTGCCCTAAGGGGGCAGCCGGCTGCTGCCCCCGGCCCGCGCCCCGGGTGCGGGCCGGCCCGGGAGTGTCCCGGGCGGCCCGCGGGAAAAATTATATTTTTATTTAAAAATTAATTTTAATATTTAAAATTTTATTTTTGGTCCGGTCAAAAATTGTTTTTGATTGGTTCACGAGATTTCGGATCGAATTGTTCGAGTCCGTAAATTTTAAAATTGATTTTGGATAAATTTGAATTTTTGGAAAATTTTAATATTTTATCCGTAAATTGAATTTTGAAATCAATTATTTTGGTACAATTGATGATAAGATATGATCTTATGATATATTAAGTAAAATATGATTTTATTTGTAAAATTGGATTTTATAGATAAAATATGATTTTATTTGATATAGAGATAAAATATGATTTTATATGTGAAATGAGACTTTATATATAAAATATGATTTTATCTTGTTTAAATTTGAATTGCCACAGCATGTTATCCAATAAATTAATTTTGAATTAAATGTTATTGGATAAGGATGATCGATTGCCATGACCAATTTTGTAGGTGTATGTTAGGAATTTACATTTTGTTTTTATTGTTGTTGGTTTTATTAATGGGCCTGGTTTATGGCCCGATATGAATGTCATATGTAATAAAAGTGGGCTTGGTTTATAGCCCGTTCCCACCCCTAAAAATGTATCCCCTACTTGTCATTGTTATTTATTGTAAATGCATTAGATTTAGTGGGAGATCAAGATTTGAAGACGGTGGGCCCAGCAGACAATAAAGACTGAAGAAATGTAAATTGGAAGCACATGTAATAGGATTGCATTGCATACTGCATATTACCTAGGATTGGACTAAGACCCGTGATTGGCAACCACGGGTCAATTAGAAATGGAATCGATCATCCTATATAATATTTGATATTATGATTGTATGCATGTTTAGACATAAATTGCGTGAATCCGGCAATGCATGCAATAAATTAAATATGATGAGACAAATATTTTTATAAATAAAATCCCTCATTTTAAATATGATTTAAAATTTATATCAAGATAATAAAGGAAATTTAAACATTGTTTAAATGTTCCTACCTTCCATCAATGGTCAATGTATGTGATGCTACCCGCGGATACGGTCCGGCTCATATTATTGGGGGGGCCCGTCCGTCGGAAAGCTGTACATTGGATCGACAAATGTTGTAAGTTGGGTGGAACTCCCATGGGATCGGCTCATATTATTGGAGGATCCACATGGCGACCGTCCATCACAACTTAATATTGATGGGTCATCTTGACATGTCACTTTAAACGGCGTCATATTATTGGGCCCTTATTGGACATGAGGTAAATACATGGGGGTTGCTTTGGAAGCAATTGGGCTCTACCTTTTGAGAATTATGGTTGGCTGATATTATTCGGGACCATAAGTTTGTCAATTGGACTCCATGTTCTCACTAAGGAAAAAGTTTCCCGTTTTCACTAGAGGGTGGTGAAATCGTTAAAATAGTGGGAGTGAGATTCATAAAATTAAATTCGCCTATTTTATGTCTTAGTAAATTGTTAAACAATCATTGATATATGTCTGTTTTCCTTTTCAGTATTTCATACAATGAATTCGCGAAATCCTTGATTCTCGATCCTCGAACAAAACAAGTTGACTGGCGCCAACTATACGGAATGGTTCCGGAAGTTGAAGATTGTCTTAACTTCGGAGAAAATGCTCTACGTGTTAGAGAAAGCACCTCCGAAGGAAGCACCAGCTGACATAAGTCCGGAGGAATTGGCCAAACTTGATGCATGGTGTGACCATGACATCAAGACCAAATGCTATATGCAAGCCTCGATGTCTGATGAACTCCAGAGGCGATTTGAGGACACGGTGAATGCTGCTGACATTCACACGCAACTCAAGGAACTTTTTGGGGCTCAGTCGAGGGCTGAAAGGTTCGCTACTGTTAAGGAGCTGATGACGTGCCGCATGCGTGAAGGGACTTCGGTCCGTGATCATGGGGTACGAGTGATTTGGCTCATACAAAAGTTGGCGACCCTAGATTTGGTGTTGGAGCATGAACTCAATGTGGATTTATTGCTTCTGTCTCTTCCTTCTTCATTTGATGGATTTGTGATAAATTTTAATATGAACAAGATAGAGGCCACCCTTGAAGAGATGGTCAATATGCTCGTTACATATGAATCAACACTTAAGAAGGATAAGCCAGCTTTCTTGGTGGGCTCCTCATCTTCTGCGAAGAAGGGGCCAAGTATGAAGGGCAAGAAACGTTCTACCCCACCCAAGAAAGTCGAGCCCGAGAAGAAGCAAAAGACAAAGGCTTCAAACAATGGAAAATCCAAGGATGTTTGCCATTACTGCAAGAAGCCGGGTCATTGGAAGCGCAA
Source organism: Henckelia pumila (assembly GCF_033568475.1). Lineage (NCBI taxonomy): Eukaryota > Viridiplantae > Streptophyta > Magnoliopsida > Lamiales > Gesneriaceae > Henckelia > Henckelia pumila. Next base: position 94,667,402 of record NC_133120.1, on the reverse strand, counting down.
CTGCAAGGAATATCTTGAGCAGTTGGGAACTGCAAAGGGTATGTTCTATATTGAAATAAACATGTCACTTAATACAACTTCTTGGGTATTGGATACCGGATGTGGATCTCACATTTGCAATGATTTGCAGGTGATGACAAGAAGTCGCAGGCTTAGAATGGGTGAGACCCAGCTGAGGCTCGGGAATGGTTCCAGAGTTGAAGCTACGGCCATTGGAGATGTTTGTTTGACTTTGCAGAACGGTTTTAAATTATTGTTAAGAGATGTTTTATTTGTGCCAGATTTATATAAAAACATTATTTCTATTTCTATGCTTGATAGAGATGGTTATTCTTGCAATTTTGTGAATGGGATTTGCAATATTTACAAGAATGAATGTTTAATTGGAAATGGACAACTTGAAAACGATCTATACAACTTAAAACTAAAAGACGTTCCAATGAATTATGTTGATAAACCGGCGACAACAAACAAAAGGAAAATCGATAGTCAAAACCCGGCAAACCTTTGGCATGCTAGGCTAGGTCATATTTCCTCAAGGAGGATGAACAAGCTAGTGGGAGAGGGCATGTTTGATATGTCTGATATTAATTCTCTACCTACTTGTGAATCCTGCCTAAAAGGAAAAATGACTAAATCTCCTTTTAAGGGGAAACCTGAGCGTAGTCAGAATCTGTTGGATTTGATCCACACAGATGTTTGTGGTCCATTTAGAGTAGGGACTCAACATGGCCACACCTACTTCATTACCTTTACTGATGATTATTCAAGGTATGGGTATTTATATTTAATGAAATATAAGTCTGAAGCATTTGAAAAGTTCAAAGAATTCAAGGCTGAAGTAGAAAACAAGCTAGGTAAAAGTATTAAAGCACTTTGATCGGATCGAGGTGGAGAATACTTGAGTACCGAGTTTTTGGACTATCTGAAAGAGAATGGGATTCTCTCTCAGTGGACTCCTCCTATGACACCACAGCTTAATGGTGTATCGGAGCGTCGTAATCGAACTTTGTTGGACATGGTTCGATCTATGATGAGCTTCACTGAGCTTCCACCTTCGTTTTGGGGCTATGCGCTTGAAACGGCGGTATTGTTGTTGAACAACGTCCACACTAAAGCAGTGAACAAAACACCATACGAGTTATGGAATGGCAAAGCTCCTAAGTATTCGTACTTGAGGATTTGGGGATGTCCTGCTTACGTGAAGCGGACAGTGGGAGATAAGTTGGATAGTCGATCCAGCTTATGTTATTTTGTAGGGTATCCGAAGAATTCAATCGGATATTATTTCTATTATCCTGCTGAAACAAAGGTGTTTGTTTCTAGGAATGCCACCTTCTTGGAGAAGGAATTCTTATTGGATAAGAAAGGCGAGATGATGGAACTCGAAGAAGTTCGAGAAGAACCCGAAATACAAAATAACGATCCTACACCTCAGGAACCATTGCTGGACACGCCTGCACCTAGAAGATCCGAAAGGACTTCTAGACCTCCAGTTCGATATGGTCTTCTTCTTGAAGGGGATCAAGATGAACCCGACATTGGATGTGATCCAAGAAACTTCAAGGAAGCAATTTCTGATGCGGATTCGAATTTATGGCTTGAAGCTATGCAGTCAGAATTGGATTCGATGCATACAAACCAAGTTTGGTCTTTAGTAGATCCTCCCGATGGAATTGTTCCGATAGGGTGTAAATGGATCTACAAAAGAAAGCTTGGGCCTGATGGTAAGGTATTGACCTACAAGGCGCGATTGGTGGCTAAAGGTTATACTCAAAGGCAAGGAGTTGACTATGACGAAACCTTTTCACCAGTTGCAATGTTCAAGTCCATAAGAATCCTAATTGCCATAGCTGCATGGTATGACTATGAGATATGGCAAATGGATGTGAAGACTGCTTTTCTTAATGGAGACATTAAGGAAGAAATCTATATGAAGCAGCCTGAGGGGTACACATCCATGGGAAGCGAGCATAAGGTATGCAAGCTTCAGAGATCAATTTATGGTCTAAAACAAGCATCAAGAAGTTGGAACCAGAAATTTGATGAAACAATAAAAGATTTTGGTTTCATCAAGAACCCGGAGGAACCTTGCGTGTACAAGAAAGTAGTTAAGGATGCGGTGACATTCTTAGTACTTTATGTTGATGACATCCTACTCATTGGGAATGATGTAGGGATGTTGCAGTCAACAAAGATATGGTTATCAGGTAGATTTTCGATGAAGGATTTGGGAGAGGCATCCTACATTCTTGGGATACAGATCTATAGAGATAGGTCTAAGAGAATGATAGGACTCACTCAATCAACCTACATCGATACCATATTGAAACGGTTTTCAATGGATGGGTCCAAAAGAGGACATCTACCCATGTGTCATGGAGTTTCTCTATCCAAGTCTATGTGTCCCAAGACTGATGCAGAGATAGAGAATATGACACATGTACCATATGCGTCAGCTATAGGTAGTATCATGTATGGGATGATATCTACCAGACCGGATGTAGCATTTGCTCTGAGTGTCACGAGCAGATATCAGTCTAATCCTGGTCAAATGCATTGGAAAGCCGTGAAGGACATTCTTAAGTACTTACGAAGGACTAAGAATATGTTCATGGTATATGGAGGACGAGATCTCAAATTGGAAGGCTATACCGACTCTAGCTTCCAAAGTGATGTGGATGACTCGAAGTCAACCTCTGGATTTGTGTTCATGCTCAATGGCGGTGCTGTCTCTTGGAAGAGTTCCAAGCAGGACACCACAGCGGATTCCACCACTGAGGCTGAATACATTGCAGCATCAGCTGCTGCTAAAGAGGCCGTTTGGATGAGGAAGTTCGTCCAAGAGTTGGGCGTTATTCCTGAATTTGTTGGTCCAGTCCCGGTGTACTGTGACAACACGGGTGCCGTTGCTCAAGCAAAGGAACCAAGGTCTCATCAAAGATCCAAACACGTACTGAGGAAATACCACATAATCCGGGAGATTGTGGAAAGAGGAGACATCATTGTCGAACGAGTGGCCTCTGCAGACAATATCGCTGATCCGCTTACTAAGCCCTTGCCAGGACCATTGTTTGACAAACATCGCGAAGCAATGAGTCTACGTAGTATGACTAGTTGGCTATAGGGCAAGTGGGAGATTGTAAGAGTGGGTGCCCAGTGAGCCAACTGTGTGGCTATGGGCTTTGATGACTCTTTGTATAAACAATCTTTTGTTTAATATTATTTACACTTTTATGGCAATGACTTTATATTACTTCATATTGTTATATTGTGATATACTATTGTTGTTTTGATAAAGACCTTGAATATACTATAGTGTATGTAAGATGTGGTAGAACATGGAGATGTCTATCATGAAATACATCTTATAGTCACTGTATATTCTAAAAACCGTTCCTAGTCGATTGAGCCGTCCGATAATAAGGATAAGGATCGCTCGAGTTTGAGACTAGCATTTGCGATGCGGAGTACCACGTTTCATTGGTAGGGAACATGGAGATGTTCGAAGCATGCAAATGGATATTCATAGGATGAATAATCGAACTACCCTATCCGGACTTTCCAAGTGGTTATCACTTATCGAGTGGATAAAGTCCGCGGTTTTGGTTGTACACCATTAGTCCTTACGACTTGAAACATCATGGAGACTCTATATGCTAGTGTTGTGCTTTGACTCGTTTACCGACTCTATGGGGGTCATCAGGTGTCGAGATTGGGTACAGTTACGACACATATAGGAGTCAATGCATTGTTGTCAAGGATTCACCACATACTTGCGAGTGTGGATATCCTATGCGATCTGAGGAGATATTAGTGTGACAAATCTCTGGCCAGAGTACTTGATGTGATTTAAGAAATGGTTTCTTAGTAGCACATGCGATGTCACTAATTTGATCTTCAAGATGCATTGCATAGTTATCGAATCTTGAGCGACTCTCGATATACCAATGGTTGTTGATTCGATCGGGATATATGGATGAAGGGACCGTACTGTACGCTAACCAAAATCTACTGGTTCTTGTAGGCACTATCAGTGATACCTAGGGAATCATGGGGCGATGTTGCTAGGCGCTTTACCATGATTCGTTGGGCAAGTCGGAAAGTGTTGTTCCGAGTCACAAGGAGTTGTGAGCCCACGGCTAGCTGTATCCCTGAACCATTGAGGGTCACACAGTGTAATGGAGTTTTAATCCCCGTTGAGATAGTTAAATTTAAAGAGTTAAATTTAATGAACTAAGGAGTTGGACTTCTTAATTAAGAGTAAGGGAGTAGGGTTTCCTAAAATGACATAGGGATGGACATTTTTGGAAACCACTGAATTCGGATTCAGGAAAATTTATTTTGACTTTAAAACGTGCAGAAATGGTTTCTGTGCACATTGGTGAAATCGTTTCATCAATCGGAGTCACGATGAATTTTATATTAATTTCTGAACGAGCGGGCTTTGCTTGTCAGGCCCCAGCTTATGATTAATGGGCCCTAAGGTGTTAGTGGCCTGCATTATAAATAAGTTATTTCAGTACAGAAATAACACACAACAGGTCATAATTTTTGAGAGCAAAAATCGAAAACCCTAGTTCCTCTCAAAGATTGTTTCGGCCGAACCCTCCCCATACTCTGCCCGAGATTTTTCGGTCTGTGATTTTGAATCGCAGTAAGGAATAACGAATCAGATTCGTTTATTCTCTTCGCAGAAAAACTTCTGATAGATTTTCTAGTGCAATCTATCAGAGGGATTAAACCTCTGTTCGTGGACCTGATTGAAGGAGTTCATCGGTTCCAGGGAGAGACAACAAGAGCAGATAAAATCTGTTGGTGTCCAGTAATCTCGTTGCGAGATTGAAGGTAAAATTTAATTAATTGTTATTTGAATTTTACACACACAATAATTTAATCGTTGAATGGTTGATACCCACACCATGGAATTGTTCCATGATAAAAATTTTTAACTTCCGCTGCACCGGGTATCAATCGTGATTGATCAGAGAGCCGCGTTTTCCAACAGACCCCTGATGCCTTTGGTATCAGCTTTGAGAGCCTGTCGAGCTCTAGAGTCTGGCGGGGAAGGTCTATTATCTATGCAGTTGATTTGTCCGCTGAGAGTATTGGGATAGAGAGCATTTCTGTTGTAGATGAATTCCCAGATGTTTTTCCTGATGAGATTCCGGGTTTTTTTCCTGTTAGGGAAGTCGAGTTTGGCATAGAGTTGATGCCAGATACTTCGCCTATTTCTCGAGCACCGTATCGTCTGGCTCCGTCAGAGATGCGTGAATTGAAAAATCAACTACAGGATCTTTTGGACAAGGGATACATTCGTCCTAGTGTATCTCCTTGGGGAGCTCCTGTTATTTTTGTAAAGAAGAAGGATGGGTCGATGCGGCTGTACATTGACTATCGGCAGCTGAATCGAGTTACTGTGAAGAACAAGTATCAGTTGCCTCGTATTGATGACTTGTTTGATCAGCTGCAGGGCACGTCAGTTTACTCCAAGATTGACTTGAGATCTGGGTATCATCAGTTGAGAGTCCGTGATTAGGACGTAGCCAAGACTGCATTCCGTACTCGCTATGGGAATTACGAGTTCCTAGTGATGCCATTTGGTTTGACTAATGTGCTGGCTATGTTCATGGATCTGATGAACCGTGTCTTCAGGGAGTATTTGGACAAGTTTGTCGTGGTCTTCATTGACGACATCTTGGTGTATTCGTGTAATATGGAAGAGCATGTTTCTCACTTGCGGTTGGTACTGCAGACTCTTCGGGATGAGCAGTTGTACGCCAAGCTGAGCAAGTGTGAGTTCTGGATGAATCGAGTGGTCTTTCTTGGCCATATCATATCCAGGGAGGGGATTTCTGTTGATCCAAGCAAGATTGAAGCGGTACTTAATTGGTCGCGTCCGACGACAGTTGCTGAGATCCGTAGTTTTCTGGGTATCGTCGCTTCATTCTGAACTTCTCTCAACTTGCTCGACCTTTGACGCAGCTTACCCGCAAGGGTGTGGATTTCGAGTGGTCCTCCGAGTGTGAGGAGAACTTCTGTGAGCTTCGACGGTGGTTGACTTCTGCGCCAGTGTTGGCATTGCCGTCAGGATCTGGAGGGTATGTGGATACACTGATGCTTCTCTTCAGGGGTTAGGTTGTGTCCTGACTCAGAATGGGCATGTAATCGCATACGCTTCTAGACAGCTGAAGCTTCACGAGGACAACTATCCAGTCCATGATTTGGAGTTAGCAGTCATTGTGTTCGCTTTGAAGATCTGGCGTCATTATCTATATGGCGAGAAATTTGAGATCTTCACCGACCATAAGAGTCTCAAGTATTTTTTCACTCAGGCGGAGTTGAACATGAGGCAGAGACATTGGATGGACTTGCTTAAGGACTATGATTGCGAGATTAAGTACCATACGGGAGCTGCTAATCTCACTGCTGATGCTTTGAGTCGCAAGGTGCGACTATCCGCACTTCAGATTTGTTCGATGTCTAGTGCGATTAGAGACTATTGTACTTCGGGATATACCTTCAAGCATAATAAAGGTATGCAGAGTATCCAGATGTTTGCGATATTATCTGAGCCAGATTTGTATTCGCGGATTCGAGATGCTCAGATGTCTGATTCGAAGACCCAGCGTTTAGCTCGTCTAGCTAACGAGGGTAGCTCGTCTGGATTTCATTATCAGTCAGATGGCTTTCTGTGTTTGTCTGGTAGGCTTGTGATTCCGCAGGATGAAGAGTTGTGAGAGGAGATTTTGTCTCAGGCACATCGCACTAAGTTGAGTATTCATCCTGGGAGCAACAAGATGTACAAGGATCTACGTACTCGTTTCTGGTGGAAGGAAATGAAACGCAGTGTTTATCAGTTTGTTTCGAGATGTTTGGTGTGTCAACAGGTCAAGGCAGAGCACCGACGACCTGGAGGATTGCTTCACAGTCTGCCTATTTCTGAATGGAAATGGGAGTTTATCACAATGGACTTTGTGACCCATTTGCCGTTATCCCCGAGGAACTATGATGATATCTAGGTTGTGGTGGACCGACTCACCAAGTCAGCGCATTTCATTGCCTATAGCCGAGAGTACAATGTGGATCGTATGGCTCGGTTGTACATTCAGGAGATCGTTCGACTTCATGGAGTGCCTGTGAGCATTGTCAGCGATCGAGACCCCAGGTTCACTTCTGGGGGAGTGTTTAGCGTGCGATGGGTACTACTCTCAGTTTGAGTACTGCCTATCATCCGGAGACTGATGGTCAGTCAGAGCGCACTATCCGTACTTTGGAGGATATGCTTAGAGCGTGCGTCATGGATTTTGGTCCAGCCTAGCAGGATCATTTGCCGTTGATCGAGTTCGCGTACAACAACAGCTATCATACAAGTATTGGGATGTCACCTTTTGAGTCATTGTACGGGCGACGTTGTCGTACTCCACTTTTCTGGGAAGAAGTGGGGGAGAGACAGGCTGAGGGACCAGATTTTATCCAGCAGGCGATAGACATTGTTGATCAGATCAAGAAACGGATTAAGACTGCACAGGATCGTCAGGCCAGCTATGCTAATACCAAGCGTAGGCCTTTGCAGTTCGATGTCGGGGAGAAAGTGTTTCTGAGAGTGTCACCTTTTCGCAAAATTCTCAGATTTGGCCTTAAGGGCAAGTTGTCTCTCAGGTTTATCGGTCCGTTTGAGATCTTGGAGAGTATTGGCGATTTGGCTTATCGACTAGCTTTGCCACCACATCTTTCCAGTATTCACGACGTCTTCCACGTATCTCTGTTGCGACGGTATGTGGCGGATGAATCTCATATTCTGCAGCGGTCTGAGGTTCAGGTGAACAAGAATTTGACCTATGTTGAGAAACCTATTTGTATCCTGGATTATAAGGATAAGGTTTTGCGGAACAAAGTCATTCCTTTGGTTTTAGTTCAGTGGCAGCGCCGAGGCACTGAGGAATCTACTTGGGAGCTTGAAGACAGGATGCGTGAAGAACATCCTGAGTTGTTTTGATTTCATTTTCGATTTGTATTCAGTTGTAAACTCTGTAAGCGTTTGACTGGAATAAAGAATGTCTCTGATTTCTGTTTTACATTCAGTACTTAAGATCTGTTTTCGAGGATGAAACATCTTAAGTGGGGGAGAATGTAGTAGCCCGTACCCGAAATTAGTGATTAAGTGTTAATAAATTCATTAATCCTACTAATTAAGAGTAAACGTGATTAAGGGAACTCTTAATGGGTTAGCGGAGTCCGGAATTGGATTCAGAACACTTGAAAATGGTTTGAGGGTCATCGAGTTCGGAGGCTCCGAAGTCCAGGTTCGGACGGTTCGAAGTTAGGGTTCGGACGATCCGAAGAGTGGTTCGGACGCTCCGAACGTGCTGTCGACAGTCGTCATGGATGATGTCATCATGCACGTAAGCAATGACGTAATATCGGGTTCGGACGACCCGAAGCTCAGTTCGAACGACCCGAACGTGTTCGGACGACCCGAAGTCCAGTTCGGACGATCCGAACTCCGTCTATAAATAGGAGGGCCGAGATTCAGATTTAGACGCACCAATCACCTCTTCTCTCTCGATTACTTAGCCTTCTAACTCCAATCTATGGAATTCTAGGCGTCCCATCGGGAATCCGGTAGTGGCATAGCGATCCAGGCGTCGTAGCGGAGCTGTGGCCTAGTTTTGAGGCACTCGACAGCAAAGGGCTAACGACGGACGAAGGTATAGCTTTTGCTTCCTAAAAATATTTAGGAGTATGCTTTAGCTTAATTAAGGCTTTTAGAGCGCTATAATGATAGTAGTATCATTTGGCAGTGTAGCGCGGATTATAGGCGTGAACCTAGGGCTGATAACACTTGCCTAGTATTTGAGATACGAAAGTACTGTTCGAGATATCCTGACTGAGTATGCATGTATTATGTGACTGCATGATTTATATGTCATTGATTTATGCTGCATTCATTTGCATACTGAGTTATCTCCTTCGAGATGTCTGTTAGTAGGGTTTTTCCCTATCCTGTTAGTGGTTGGACTTCCATCGATTTGGGTCCGGCATATCCACTGGTATTATGGTATGAAAGACACCTCCTGAAGCGACGGCACAGCGTGCTACATACCAGGGCCCGGTCTGTCTTTGTTATCTGATCCTTGACCTCGAGTTTATAGGGAGTTCACTTTGCATGCATGTATACTCATACTCTCGTACTAAGCGTTTTATGCTCACGTCTCGTACTCTGTGTTTCTGGACACCCTATTCCATGGGGCAGGTTTGCGATTGGACGAGGCGGGTGGATCCAAGAGGGGCTAGGCAGTGGTTGGCCAGCTGGAGCTTCGTCTAGGTTTTATTTTTGTTGTTTTGGGTTGATACTACATTCGATTTGGTTGTATAATATTTGGATAAATTACAGATTCCTTTCCTTGGGATTGTATTTATATATGGTTTCCGCCAGTTTATTCTGATATCTGTTTTATTAAGTTAATTGCATTCCTAAGTTCTGTTAGTAGGTGATCCGGGTAAGGGTCACTACAATCTATGTGCAGGAAAAATTGTAGGAGTTATTTATCCAAAAATAGCCTACAATTTAGCTGACAGAGACTTTAGTCGAGCCTTGACGTTGCATCAAAACTTCAAGGAAAAAAGATTAATGAAGGAAGGTAATAGACCATATTCTATTACTTATCAAATTTCATATGTTCTTTCTAATACACATCATTCTGAATTATTTATTAGAAATGAGTTTATTGAAATTCCAGAAATCTTTGAAAAAGTTGCTCAAGCAATATACCCGGAAAGAATCGAGTTTCCTTTAATTCAGGAAACATACATTCAAATACAAGATAAACCGATTCTATATAGAGATCTAAAAATAGAACCCCGAAGGTTATATTTCCAAGGTGACCGAATGACAAGTCGAAGGTGGGAAAAATCTCCTATTCAGGAAATTCCACCAGAAGAAAAGGTGTTTTCAATAATAGGAAAACTTAGATCTCCAGAAGGATGGAAAAAAGTCAAAATAGTATTCGAAATTACAAGTCACAGGAACCAATTTCCTTGTAACTCGTTTTACTATTTAGAGCAGCAGGTAACAGGAACTTACCAAGGATTAATAAATATGAGAGAATTGAAAGTTCAAATCTGTGGAATTCCAGGAAAAAAAGTGGATCAGCTCATTCTTGGCCTAGAGTTTTTGGAGGACCATAAACCATGGAAACGCCTTGAAAAAGGAATAGAGTTTATGGCAAAAGAAAAGACTTGGAGGATTCAATAAGAATTATACGAGATGAAAATCAAGAGAATTGGATAAGGAACAATCCCTTAATCAGATTCGAAAACTCTGTTTACAAACAGAGGAAGAAGCAATTGTTGAAATTAGTAAGCCATGAACATGATTTACTAGAACGCATTGAAGAAGTAGAAATGAGTAACCATACTCTACCTTCTGAGGCCTTAGGAAAACTAAAGGTATGTAGTAGCCCGTATCCAAAACTAACAATTAATGAGTAATTAATCGTATATTCATGTTGAGATTAAGTAAAACATGATTAAGGAAATTCCAGATGAATTAACGAAGTCCAGAAATGGATCCAGGACACTCAAAAATGGTGGATATGGTTCGGCAGGTTCGAATGCTCCGAACTTGAGTTCGGACGATCCGAACATGGACGGAGCCAGGCTTCGGAGGCTCTGAAGACTTCGGACGGTCCGAAGTGGGTTCGGACGATCCGAACTCATGCGGCCAGCTGTCCCAAAATAATACGTCATTGGTGACGTCATCCGAGAGATGTTCGGATGATCCGAAGAGCCAGTTCGGACGACCCGAACAGTGTATTGGACAGGTGTATGGTTGCATGCGATTGGTTGGACGCGTGGCGAAGATCGGACGATCCGATGAGACTATCGGACGGCCCGAAGCAGTTCGGATGATCCGAAGTCAGGATCGGACGATCCGAACGTGCTTTATAAATATGAGGTCCGAGCTCCTCATTTGGTGCAAATTTCGAGTTCCTCTCCTATGCCCACGTGGCTTTGGGTACTCTTATTTTAGAGTTGGAGTAGGGAACATATTTTAGTATAGTCAGACAGTGTCTGATACAGTAACAGAGCAGTGCTCGTGTAGCGGAACAGTGCTCGAGGCTGTGGAGCTGCAGCAGAGGTGTGCCCCTAGTTGTAGGATAGTCGCCATCAGTGGGCTGACGATGGACGCAGGTATAGCTATGGTCTCCTTAAATTTTTTAGGAGTATGCAATAGCTTAGTTAAGGCTTTTAGAGCTTATTGAATGATGCATGGGTATTTGCATTGTAGACTTGATGATAGGCTTGGAACCTAGAGTGGGACTACTAGGACTGCCTTAGAAAGGTTCGTAAGTACTTACTGAGATTGCCAGCGGATATGCATGCTTATATGTTGCATTTATGTGTTTGCATGTTATTATTGTTATGCGGCATGTGCATATCATATTGTGCTTGAACATCCGTATGTATTTCGAGATGAGCCAGTTAGGGTTGCTCAGCCCTGTTAGGATGTTTGATATCGAGTACCCTTAGGTACTGATACCTCGAGGACTCCGTGGTCCGCGTCCGTGATTCGGGAATGAGTGGTCGCACACAGTGGTTAGCTACCCCGATGTGACGAGCTTATATCCCAGGCGCCGGTCTGAGTAGTTTGTATACAGTTATCCCAGATATGGATACCCTGTCATTTGCATGCATCATATTTGTATGTTTATCCGTGCTTTTGTATTGAGCTTAGAGCTCACGTCCAGTATTTTCTGTGTATCTGGATACCCTATTCGACGGGACAGGAGTAGGTGCAGGATTGAGCACCAGGAGCCTGGAGTAGCCAGTGACCTTGAAGACAGCAGGATTATCTGTAGGTTTTATTTAAATTCAATTCGATTGAGTTGTATAAATCGAGTTTGATTAGCCGGTTGTATTCTACCGGTCTGCTTGTATTTAAGTCTTCCGCTGTGATTTTATTTTGTAGTAGCCCGTACCCTAATTGAGTATTTAAAGGATTAATGCTAATTAATTGAATTGGGTATCGGACGGATCGGAAGCTCCGAAGGCACGATCGGAAGCTCCGAACAGGATCGGAAGCTCCGATGAGCGATCGGAGGCACCGATGTTATTACGTCAGGCATGACGTGTGGTCGGATCGGAAGCTCCGATCAGGACCGGAGGCTCCGATCACCCCTATCCGAAGTCAACAAGTGATATTTTGACACGTGGCAGATCAGGATCTTCGGAAGCTCCAATGTCAGGATCGGACGTTCCGATCGAGGTTCGGACGTTCCGATCAAGGATCGGAAGTTTCGATCGTTGTCTATAAATAGAAGGCCGAGACTTCACTTTCATTTGCCATTTCTGAGTTCTCCTTTCCCTTCTAGTCCTTTTGGAGCTGTTCTAGTCTTCTTAGGCTTGGTCCGGAGGTCGGCGAGGCGTTTGGTAGTCGTAGCGGAGTTGTGCCCAAGTTCTGGAGGCATCGACATCAAAGGGCTAACGACGGACGAAGGTATAGCTTTTGCTTCCTATAAATATTTAGAAGTATGCAATAGCTTAGTTAAGGCTTTTAGAGCACTTTAATGATAGTAGTATCATTTGGCAGTGTAGAGCAGACTATAGGCGTGGACCTAGAGTTGGTAGAGCTTGCACTGTATTGAGGTACGAAAGTACTGTTCGAGATATCCTGACTGAGTATGCATGTATTATGTGACCGCATGATTTATATGACATGATATTATGCTGCATTCATTTGCATCTTGCTGTATCTCCTTCGAGATGTCTGTTAGTAGGGTTGTACCCTATCCTGTTAGTGGATGGACTTCCATCGATTTGGGTCTGGCGTTTCCACGGTTATCTCGGTATGGGAGCCACCTCCTGAAGCGACGGCACAGCGTGCTACATACCAGGGCCCGGTCTGTCTCTGTTATCTAATCCTTGACCTCGAGTCTATAGGGAGTTCACTTTGCATGCATGTATACTCATACTCTCGCACTGAGCGTTTTATGCTCACGTCTCGTACTCTATATTTTCTGGACACCCTATTTCATGGGGCAGGTTTGCGATTGGACGAGGAGGGTGGATCCAGGAGGGGCTAGTCAGTGGTTGGCCAGCTGGAGCTTCGCTTAGGTTTTATTACTGTTGTTTGGGTTTATACAGCTATTCGATTTGGTTGTATATTATTGGATAAATTACAGATTCCTTTTCTTGGGATTGTATAATGTTTATGGTTTCCGCAGTTTTATTCTGATATCTGTTTTATTAAGTTAATTGCATGCCTAAGTTCTGTTTAGTAGGTGATCCGGGTAAGGGTCACTACATATTTAATGCATGCTTAATTATGCTCTTAACTCAGATTAGGTAGTGGATCCGGGTCGGGTCGCTACAAGGTAAATAGTCTTAATTATTAATCAGATTACTGAGTTACAACACAGTCTGTTAAAAATGGCGGGGCCATTTAGTAATCCCTTTAAAAAATGACAACAAGTCCTTTCTCCATATACATTCCAATAGGGATCTTGTATGAACAATATAAGGCTGAATATTTTGCAGCTTATATTGACTCGGGAGCAGGAATTTGTAAAGCAAAAAGAAGAGTCTTCCCTGAAGAATGTGAAGAAGAATTGCCAAAAATTGCTGGACGAGATTTTTGTCGAAAAATTTTAATTCTTTGCAAAGGAATAAAACAAGCAGAGATCATTATAGGAGGAGCAGGTCAAACACCTTGGTACAAGGTAAAGACACCACCAATCTATTTTCATGATACAGGAGCTGCTATCCTGTTAGGAAATAACTTCTTACAAATGTTTAAGAAGTACACACAAGACAATGAGTCAAGAAGACTTATGTTCACTACAATTTGTGATCATAAAATTATCGTTCAACGACTCAAGGTTGCTTTTTATCGACAAATACCGATAATATTTCGCAGCCAGCGTAGTGATAAAGGACAATTTTTTCACCCAAAAATGAAAGATCCAAGAAGGTTTGGAGAAACCATGTTAAAAATAAAAACAGAACAAGAACTCCAAACAGAGGATATGGAGCTTCTCAAAGTAACTCTAAATCACAGAGATATAGAGTTAGAAAATAAAGTATCCCTTGAAAATGTCAAAAAGAGGCTCAAAGAAAGTTACAACGAGCATCCTTTGGCATGGTGGGATTGAAATCAACTCAAATTCAGTCTTACTCTAAAGGAAGGCAAAGAGTATGAATTCGTCAGATATAAGCCTATTCCAATGAACATAACAGATCAAAGGGATATGAGAATGATTATCAAGGAACATTTGGACTTTGATCTAATCAAAGAAGGAGTTTCACCATATAGCAGCCCAGGTTTTCTGGTCAGAAATTATGGTGAAATAAAAAGATGAAAACCCAGGTTAGTTATTAACTACCATGGTATTAATAAAATCCTGGAATTTGATGGGTACTTCATACCCAGTAGAGAACATCTAATTAGTTGTGTACGAAATGCTAGAGTGTTCTCAAAATTTGATTGTAAGTCTGGATTTTACCAGATTCGAATGGAAAAAGGCAGTAAGAAATTCACAGCCTTCTCTACACCACAAGGACATTATATCTGGAAAGTTATGCCTATGGGATTGGCTAATGCACCCCAAATATTTCAAAGAAAGATGGATAATCTTTTTAAAGATTATTTCAATTTCATGTTTGTTTATATTGATGATATTCTTATAGCATCAAAAAACATAGATGAACATATTAAACATTTAGAAATTTTCTCTAAAATTTGTACACAAGAAGGACTGGTTTTATCTGAAAAGAAAGCAGTCATAGCAACAAGGAAAATTGAATTCTTTGAAATTGAGATTGATGAAACTGGAATAATTCTACAACCTCATATTGTGGAAAAGGTAAAGAATTTTCCAGATAAACTCAAAGATGTAAAACAACTCCAAAGTTTTTTAGGAGTAGTTAATTTTGCAAGGATGTTCATAAACAATCTGGCAATGTATAGAAAGGTGTTTAGTCTTTTGTTAAAAAAGGATGCAAGGTTTATATGGACCGATGAACATACTAAAGGGGCGAACCAATTAAAGGAGATATGTAAGAATCTCCCAAAAATGGCTATACCCGTGGATGAAGATGATCTGGTGTTATTTATAGACGCCAGTGACGAATGGTGGGCAGCAGTTCTTACTAAGATCACTCCGGATGGAGAAATACCATGCAGATACTGTAGCGGTCTTTTTTCAGAATCTGATGCTATCAGATGACATATCAACGAAAATGAATTTTATGCAGTTAAAAGGGCTTTCGAAAAATGGCCATTATTTTTACTTGCTAAAAAATTCACTTTGAAGGTTGATAACACTAAGGTAAAAGCTTTCCTAAGGAATAAGATTGAATCTAAACCTGAGAAGGCTAGGCTATTAAGATGGCAAGCTTTATGTCAAAATTATATTTTTGATATTGTTATTATTAAATCTCATGAAAATATTCTTGCAAATTTCTTAACAAGAGATGGAAGGCAGTGACATAGATTCCATCATGAAAATGCAGAGGCATCTCAGGGAACACCTTGGGTTGCTTCAAATCGAGTTCAACCAGCTTGTCATAAGTGCCGATATGGCGGGCAGGTTACAACAAGCTGGTCGGATCAAAGTATCCAATCGAATCACAGGATGTATGCAAGATCAAACTCAACTATGGGCTGCCATTCAAGGGCCAATTATGTGTGCCATAGAAAAACCACCGGTTTCTCAAAAACAAAAAATACAGCCACTAGTTGTAAAACAATATGTTAAGGATTCTAATACTCAAGAAAAAAGCGCTAATCTATCATCAACTTTTGATGATCTAGATAAAACAACAATTGATGAGGATAACTCATCAAGTCAACCCTCCGCCTTTGGGGTAAAATAGGAAGAGATCAATCTTAGGCCCCACACTAACAAGGGCAAATCTAAGATTGATACTAACCCAGTTGTAATTTTTCCATTTCAGGTTTATCAACAAAGATGGGAGAAATTAAGTACAAGAAGTGAAATCAACCCGATCACTTGCAGGGTTGATATTGCAGGAATATATCCAAGGGTTTGGCTAAAAAACAATGTCAATCCTAAGGATGTAAAGCTATGGTATGAATTTGGGGCTCTAGCCTCAGTTTATACAACTTCACCAGGCTTCCAAGAAATATCACAACTACCAAAATGGATTTAGGAAGCAGTCCAAGAAACATGGGAAAATAATGATCATTTGTCCAGAGGAGATATGCTCGAGTTATACTTCTTTAGTGCTGCTCCAGAACCAACAGGGAAAGGATCACACGAGCCCTTTCATTTCATCAAGCTAAGGAGACCTGACATGAATAATCAAAAATTTATCAAGGATCCTATATCTGAAGAAATACCATTGGTGTCCACCTTGGGAGAAAATGAAATTTCAACCAGAAGGGCATGGGGTATTTGGGTTTGTCTCACTGAGATGGATAAGATCAAGTTTCCGTTCAAATTTTATCAAAATTCTGTGAACGGATCATTCCTGTTAAACACAATGTCAGGAAAAAATACGGCTTTTGCGGAAGAACTCTTCGAAAAGAAGAGGAACTTTTTGTGGAACAACAAGCTGCCGGGGAGTAAAGAAACTCGCCGAAAATTTTGTAACATGGCTCATATCAGAAGATGGTCAGAGAATATCTGCCCAGAATGTCCAAACCAGAAGGAGCCAGAATTCGGAAAAACCTTCAAACCCCGAACGAATCGAAAAGATTTTTCCGAGACAAGCAAAGGTGGATAGGAACCACTAAAACCGCGTTTTCCCAGGGGCCCATTGCAAAAGCAAAAGATGCCCCGATAACAATAAAGAAGGCATGTGAGAAGAATAAATCCAAAAGAAAAAGTCAAGCATGTGACTCCTCCACTAATAAAAGATCTCATCGGGCATGTGACTCCCTCTAGCAAAAGATGTCATCAATAATGACATAAAGAATTCAAGACAGCTGTAAGATTCCCTGAAGTTTCTCGGTGAAACGAGTGAAACTTCGGCTATAAATACAGGATTTAAAGGAAGCTGAAGACATCGATCATTTCCTTCAGTTTTCTTACAAATAAAACATTGTAATATTTCTCTTTCTATTGTATTAAGTTTTACTTTTATGTATTTCAAGAACAAGGCTACTATGAGTAGCTAAACAAGTTATCTCCTCCTCTTCAAAGGAGGTTGATTTATGTAATAATATGTTGTCTGAATAAATTTCCGAAGCTCTTCTCTACCATGTTATTTTATTTAAAAAATTAAGCTTTTACTATACGCCTTAAGGTAAGGAACGAAATAGGGTTGTGCTAGCTGCTGCTGAAGGAGTCTGTGTCAGGAACCATCGGTTGCGATCGCGTGGTTTGGTTGTGAGGAACAACCTGTAAAATCCGGTGGACATAACCCGGCAACAGTGTGGTCAAAGATGTATTCTGCTTTAATTTACTGACGGAAGCATGATGAGATTAAGCCTTTAAATTTTAAATAGGGAAATAAAGGGTAAAATGGGCATTATTTAGTTTTAAGGACAAATTCAAGAAACTATTTAATGAATCGGGGATATATTTGGAACATAAAAAGTGAAAGTGATATAATACGAAAATGGAAAAGATACAGGGATATATTTAGGAATTGCCTTTAGCATTGCAAAGATAATAAGGAAACAATTATATTGTTTAATTGGCAAGATTATCTTGAAAATGTATATAACTATAATCCTTATTTTAACATAAATCTTTTAATATTTAACCAATAATTTTTAATTTTAAGAAATATTAAAAAAATAATTACAGCTTGTATTCTATTGGATGTGATAAAGATGTGATAAATTGTAAGTCCAATAGAATAGTGCCACATCATTGGTGGGCATGGTGGTGGGCATTATAGGTGGGCACTTGAAAGAAACTCTATATATATATATATATATATATATATATGTATAGTAATACTATTTTAAATCAATATACTTACATAAAGATATATATTTTAAATCAAAATATTAAAACATCCAATCGAATTTTAATTTAAGATAATACATGTATATTATATATATATATATATATATAGAGTTTTTTTCAAGTGCCCACCTATCATGTCTGTAACGACCCACTGTATCAAGACGAGTCTTTTCAGCGTGCTTATGTCCTCACTCACACGCACCCTGGAAAACTTCCCAGGGGGTCACCCATCCTATAATTTCCCCAAGTCAAGCACGCTTAACTTTGGAGTTCTTATGTGATGAGCTCCCGAAAAGAAGATGCACCTTCTTGATATGAGTTGTACATATCAAATCTTTTGTACCTCTCATTCCGGTGTGGGATCGGTTCATTCATGTCACCCGTCGCCCATTCTTTGGTGGAGTTTCCATCTTTCAGGTATTAACCACCCATATTGCGGACCATGTACCGCCCTAGGACTTTTTGGCTTCGGGTGTCACATGCCCACCAGCTTCCGCTTGGTTCATCCTCGAACCACACCGTACTGGGAGAGGTCAGGCTCTGATACCATTTGTAACGACCCACTGTATCAAGACGAGTCTTTTCAGCGTGCTTATGTCCTCACTCACACGCACCCTGGAAAACTTCCCAGGGGATCACCCATCCTATAATTTCCCCAAGTCAAGCACGCTTAACTTTGGAGTTCTTATGTGATGAGCTCCCGAAAAGAAGATGCACCTTCTTGATATGAGTTGTACATATCAAATCTTTTGTACCTTTCATTCCGGTGTGGGATCGGTTCATTCATGTCACCCGTCGCCCATTCTTTGGTGGAGTTTCCATCTTTCAGGTATTAACCACCCATATTGCGGACCATGTACCGCCCTAGGACTTTTTGGCTTCGGGTGTCACATGCCCACCAGCTTCCGCTTGGTTCGTCCTCGAACCACACCGTACTGGGAGAGGTCAGGCTCTGATACCATTTGTAACGACCCACTGTATCAAGACGAGTCTTTTCAGCGTGCTTATGTCCTCACTCACACGCACCCTGGAAAACTTCCCAGGGGGTCACCCATCCTATAATTTCCCCAAGTCAAGCACGCTTAACTTTGGAGTTCTTATGTGATGAGCTCCCGAAAAGAAGATGCACCTTCTTGATATGAGTTGTACATATCAAATCTTTTGTACCTCTCATTCCGGTGTGGGATCGGTTCATTCATGTCACCCGTCGCCCATTCTTTGGTGGAGTTTCCATCTTTCAGGTATTAACCACCCATATTGCGGACCATGTACCGCCCTAGGACTTTTTGGCTTCGGGTGTCACAATGTCCATTACCATGCCCACCAATGATGTGGCACTATTCTATTGGATGTGATAAGGATGTGGTCCAATAGAATAGTGTCACATCATTGGTGGGCATGGTAGTGGGCATGATAGGTGGGCACTTGAAAGAAACTCTCTATATATATATATATATATATATAAACGTTGTGCATAGATAAATAAGGTTTTATCTTTCGTTATTTTAAATTATTTAAATTTAAATTATATTGAATTTATATTATATAAAAAAATCAATAAGATTTATTTGTCAGAAAATTTTTAATTTGAATTGGTTAAGCAGTAGCACAACAATCGAAAGTTGTAATAATGAGATTATTAGACCATGCGCAAGTTTTAAAAAATATTTTATTTTTATTATTTATTAAAAATATTTAATTTATATTTATGTTAAACTCGTAAATGATGT
Source organism: Henckelia pumila (assembly GCF_033568475.1). Classification (NCBI taxonomy): domain Eukaryota; kingdom Viridiplantae; phylum Streptophyta; class Magnoliopsida; order Lamiales; family Gesneriaceae; genus Henckelia; species Henckelia pumila. The sequence continues at coordinate 94,647,727 of NC_133120.1, read as the reverse complement.
AATATATAAATAATTCGAATCATCAGTTGAGAAAAAAATCAATAATATATTGATATACTTTTGCTGAAGTTTTGAATTTAAATTTCTTAGTTGATGGAATCGAAGAGTCTTAATGATCAGTTAACTACACATCAATATTTTTAAAATATTTAAATTTACAGATTGGAAAGGTGAATGCACTGTATCAAGACGAGTCTTTTCAGCGTACTTATGTCCTCACTCACACGCATCCTGGAAAACTTCCCAGGGGTCACCCATCCTATAATTGGCCCAAGTCAAGCACGCTTAACTTTGGAGTTCTTATGTGATGAGCTTCCGAAAAGAAGATGCACCTTCTTGATATGAGCAGTACATATGAAATCTTTTAAGCCCTCCTCAACTATGTAGTCTCATACCTACACAGTCTCAGAATCCCCTCTCATTCCGGCACGGGATCGGTTCATTCATGTCTCCCTCCGTCTAAAAGCCTACCAGGAGCCGCTCATTGTCTGTGCAACCTCTTGGCACCGGCGATCACTCCCTGCCTCATCAGCCCCGGGCGTCACATGCCCACCAGCTTCCGCTTGGTTCGTCCCCGAATCATACCGTACTAAGAGAGGTCGGCTCTGATACCATTTGTAACGACCCACTGTATCAAGACGAGTTTTTTCAGCGTGCTTATGTCCTCACTCACACGCACCCTTGAAAACTTTCCAGGGGGTCACCCATCCTATAATTTGCCCAAGTCAAGCACGCTTAACTTTGGAGTTCTTATGTGATGAGCTTCCGAAAAGAAGATGCACCTTCTTGATATGAGCAGTACATATGAAATCTTTTAAGCCCTCCTCAACTATGTAGTCCCATACCTACACAGTCTCAGAATCCCCTCTCATTCCGGCACGGGATCGGTTCATTCATGTCTTCCTCCGCCTAGAAGCCTACCAGGAGCCGCTCATTGTCTGTGCAACCTCTTGGCACCGGCGATCACTCCCTGCCTCATCAGCCCCGGGCGTCGCATGGCGCTCTTTTTTGTAATGAACTGGGCTGGCCCAGTTCATTCTTGCTCTCATGATCTTCTTCCCCCTGGTGGGGAGTTTTTGCCCTCCTCAGGATTCGAACCTTGCACTTCAGGTCATAAATGCAATGTTCCCTCAATCCTGGTACCATTGAGCAAGAATGAATTACAGAATAACTTTGTATTTCAATTTGTTAGTTGATGGAATCGAAGAGTCTTAATGATCAGTTAACTACACATCAATATTTTTAAAATATTTAAATTTATATTTTTAATCTCATAAGTCATGTTACGAATCAATGTATAACCTTAGTGCAGCAACTTGTATTTCCCCATAATTTGAAATTTCTATCATTGTTGCCCAAATTTGAAAATTGGGAAATTACTTAGTTGACGATAGTGTATGCACAATCGGGAAAGTCTATGCCACCTCAAGGGCACTTGAGGTGATGTGGCAGAGTATGATTGGTTAAAATAAGTGGATCCCACGTGGAGCCCACTAATTTTAACCAATCACGAATTGTCACGCCTCCTCAAGGACAGTGCTCTTGAGGTAGCATAGACTTTCCCGAGTTTTGGTTTTTCTTGGAAATAACATGTGTGGCGTTTTGGTTTTTGTTTTAAAACTTTCACCTAACCAAATTTTATAAAATGCAAATTCATTGCAGTTTCCACTCTATCTTGTGAAGGTGTGAAACACATGCGCATAGGACATCGAGCTAGCTTTTGCTAGTGGACCACGAAAATCAATTATGTTGATTGTACTACATATATATATATATATTTGAAATAATTGTACTATTACTATTATTATTATTATTATTATAACAACAATAGTAATAAGAGCAAGTTTTGTGTGATAGCAGCAACACAAATCAATTCGACTGGTAAATACGATAAACAAATAATATTTTTGAAACAAAAATATAGTATTTTTATGAATAGTAAGGATTTGAATGTTTATGTCACAAAATTGATATGCGAAGCATTTTTTTATACGAATATTTGGTGATTAATAATAATAACAATAATAATTGACTTAAAATAAAATTAACTTAACGCGGTAAAATTGAGATCCTGAACAAGTAACTCTCCTATATAAAGCAAACACTTGCTTTCCTTTGGCCTCCAACATTAATCTCTCTCCCATCTTCCATATCTAATCAAATAAGATAACAGTCCGTAGGCCATGGAAGTCTTGGCCTTGGTTGTTTCTCTAGCTCTCCTAGCTTTCACTTTTGCTCTGATTACCTATAAGCGAAGCGGCAGGGGAAGCCAGCTTCCACCGGGCAGCTTTGGATGGCCGATCCTCGGGGAAACCATCGAGTTCTTGTTCGGAAAGCCGGAGAAGTTCGTCGCAGACAGGATGAACAAGTACTCGCCGGACATTTTCAAGACCAAGATCCTCGGAGAGAACACCGCCGTCATTTGTGGCGCAAACGGCCACAAGTTCATCTTCACCAACGAGCAGAGGTACTTCACCGTATTCCGGCCCCATTCCACGCAGCGCCTTTTCCGCTCAAACGAAAACAAGGCACCCGACGCCCCGCCGCCGCCGCCGACCAAGAACAGCGAAGAAATAAAATCGGTGAAGCAACAGGGGTTCTTGAAGCCGGAAGCCCTGAAACGATACTTGCCGAAAATGGATTCCATCACGCATCAGCTGTTGCAAACCAACTGGGCCGGGAAGAGCGTGGTGCTAGTTCACCCTACTGCTAAGCTGGCTACTCTGACTCTAGCTTCTCAATTTTTCCTTGGCATTAATAACCCAGATCGTATATCGCGGCTAGTGGATCTCTTTGATAAGGTCACCCTCGGATTACACTGCACGGTGCTTAATTTTCCTGGCACCACTTACCGTCGCGGACAAACGGCAGCAGCTGCAATCAGGAAGGAGCTGCAAATCGTCATTCAGGAGAAGAAACAGGCCATGGCTTCTGGTGCCCCGATGCAGGATATTTTGTCGCATTTGATAGTTGCTACGGACCCGAGTGGGAAAACCGTGCCGGAGGCTGAGATTGCTGACAAAATCATGGGGTTGTTAACTGCTGGATATAGCACAGTTGCCACAACTATCACCTTCTTTATGAAGTATGTTGGCCTGAACCCGAAAATCTACAAGAAAATCAGAGCAGGTAACTAATTAACAACAGTACCCTCTAATTAATTCCATATCTTATAGTTTAATTAATTTTTCAAATTCCTTGCGCAGAACAAATGGAGATCGCTGCATCGAAGAAGCCTGGCGAACTATTAGAATGGGAAGACCTTGATAAAATGAAGTACACCTGGAACGTGGTCTGTGAAACCATGAGAATAGTCCCCCCTCTCCAGGGGACTTTCAGAGAAGTTTTGACAGAATTCACCTACGCTGGATACACTGTTCCAAAAGGCTGGAAGGTATATATGACCACAAATTAACACTCGAATTCGCCGGAGATTATACATGTTTTGACTCTGGAATATTACAGGTTTACTGGACAGTGTCCTCCACAAACATGAATCCAAAATATTTCCGGGATCCAGAAACGTTTGACCCATCAAGATACGACGAAGGGGAAGCACCTCTGCCGTATAGCTACGCGCCGTTCGGAGGCGGGCCAAGAATGTGCCCCGGAAAAGAGTATGCTCGGCTGGCGATACTGGCTTTTGTTCACAACGCTGCCAAGAATTACAAGTGGGAAGTGGTGGATCCGTACGAGAAGGTGGAAGGTGATATGATGCCGGAGCCCCAAAATGGCTTGCCCATCCGTCTGCATCAGCAGCAGTAAGCTTGTCCTTTTCTGTCTCCCTTCCAGAAAAATAAATTATTGGAGGGCATGGGAATAGCTAGGAGAAGTTTGGTGTGTTTTTCAATTAATGTGCTAATTTTATTTTTACTTCATTGTAGAAACTTTATGAATTTGCATCAGCAGCAGGCCTTTCGTTAGTTTTATTTACTTCTTGTTAGATTATGTTTTTAGGTGTTGTTCGCCCCTAATCTTCCGTCTATGCTGCTAGGAGCTAGACAGTGGGTCACCCTTAGAACATTGTTTAAAATTAAAATAAAATGGTTTTGTATATATATATACACATATATTATGAAAGCCAAAATACACAATTAAATAAAAAAGTATACTTAATTAATCTATTACTCTTATAAATATATGAGTTTCAATTGTGAATTTTTTAATTTATCTTTTTTTATTTTACATATTATTAATTAAATATTTTTGTCATTTTCAATGTTTTTTTAGGTTTTTTATTTCATTTTCTAGACTAGTCAAGAGTAATTAATTTTTGTTCATTTATTTATTAAAGATATATTAATTGTTAATATTTAATTCATGTCTTAAACTAAAAATTTATTATATTATATTTATTATTTATTACTCTTATAAATATATGAGTTTTAATTGTGAATTTTCTAATTTATCCTTCTTTATTTTACATATTATTAATTAAATATTTTTGTCATTTTCAATGTTTTTTTAAGTTTTTTATTTCATTTTCTAGATTAGTCAAGAGTAATTAATTTTTGCCCATTTATTTATTAAAGATATATTAATTGTTAATATTTAATTCATGTCTTAAACTAAAAATTTAATATATTATATTAATTGAAATATGTCTTAATTAAATTTATATGTCTATATGTCTATATATATTATATGTCTATATATATATATATATATATATAAATAAGTGGCACTTTAATTATTATCATTTTTCATTTATATTACATACTATTAATTAAATATTCTTTATTTTAATGTTTTTTTAGGTTTTTTATTTTATTTTTAAGATTAGTCAAGAGTAATTAATTTTTGTCCATTTATTTATTCAAGATATATTAATTGTTAATATTTAATTCATGTATTAAATTAAAAAATTTATTAATTTAAATTTATCTTAAATTTGTGTCCATTGATTTATTATTCAAAGTAGATTAATTGTTAAATTTAATTATTTTTTAAACTAAAAATTTATTATATTATATTAATTGAAACATGTCTTAATTAAATTTATATGTCTATATCTATATATATATATATAAGTGACACTTTAATTATTATTATTTTTAATTTAATAATTAATATTTTTTTGTAATATTTATAAAAAAAATTTAGGGACTACAAATGTAATCACCAATATCAATATTTTCTTGTTCAATGTAAAAAATATACTCATTTCTTCCCACTTTATTTGGCTTGTGTGTATTTTCACATATATATATATATATATATATATTAAGAAATCGTTTGAAAAAATAAATTTTAAAGAAATTTTTTATTTTATCCTTATTTAATGAAATTTAAAGAAAATAAAATGATTATATAAGTAGTTAATAATATGAATTTAATAGAGATAAATTGATAAAATAATATGACATGATATTTGATATGAAATAAAAGTGGAACTTTATTTGTTATCATTTTCACTTAATAATTAATATTATTTTCAAATATTTTTGAAAATTTTAAGGACTACTAATGTAATCAATAACATTAATATTTTCTTGTCCAAGGTAAATATTATAATCATTTAATCCCACGTTTTTTGGGTTGTGTGTATTTTCATATATATATTAAGAAAGTGTTTGTAAAAATAAATTTTGTAAAGAAATTTTTCATTTTTCCCATATTTAATGAAATTTTAATAAAATAAATAATTATAAAAGTAGTTAATAATATGAATTTAATAAGGATAAATTGTTAAAAGAATAGGACATATGATATTTAATATTAAAACTAAATTATATAATTGAGACCGATAAAAAAATAAATGTAGTTTAAATAAGTGAGACATAAAGAGTATGATTATAATTAAGTTTCATGTTGATTTGTGTACTACAATATAATACTTGGCTAATAGAATGTTTTTTAAAAAATAATACTTGACTAATAGAATCAATTAATATTAATAACATAAAATAATTATACAAGTAGTTAATAATATGAATTTAATAGGGATAAATCGGTAAAAAAATATGAAAATTTAAAAGAATTGATAAATAACATAAATATTTTCTTGTCCAAGGTAAAAAAATATATTAATTTCGTCCGATTTATTTAAGTTTGTGTGTATTTTCACATATATATATAAGAAAATGTTTGTAAAAATAAATTTTGTAAAAGAATTTTTCATTTTGCCCTTATTTAATTAAATTTTAATAAAATAAAATAATCATACAAGTAGTTAATAATATGAATTTAATAGGGATAAATTGTTAAAAGAGTAGGACATATGATATTTAATTGAGAACTAAACTATATATTTGAGACAAATAAAAAATAAATATAGTTTAAATAAGTGAGACGTAGAAAATATGATTATAACTAAGTTTCATGTTGATATATGTATTACAGTATAATAATTGGCTAACAGAATCAATTAATATTAATTCTTATAAAATCGTAAAAAGTTGCATGACATAGAAAATCACACTAAATTCAAATCGATTTTTAAGTGAGACAAGTTATTCTTATATCTAATTTACTTAAATCCCATAAATGATTGATTATAAAACTTTTTAACTTTTTTAAAATATGATTGTTCATTCTCTAAAAAAATATTTTTTTTCTTCAAATTTTTATTGCAGATAATATATTAAACATACTATTCTTAAAAATTACATATTAATTATCACATGCCATATGAATGCCTTTTATGGCATGTACAACAATATGTGTTTTATATGTATATCAAATTTAAAACAACTCAATTAAATTATTATTGAAGAAAATTAAGAATAAAAACATATTCAAGTCAAAAATTAAGATCGAATATTATTGAATTGTCAAAAATCACGTCATGGACTAACAATATATGTCAAAAATTAAATGTTAGTGCACCAAAACCAAATTTGACAACTCAATGAATTAAAACTCAAATTTGAACAAGTTAATGAATCCAATAATCATTTATCTGAAAGAAATTAGTGTAGCAAGTCAAACTACAACAATTATCTAATGATTAACATGATTTATCAGAGAAAAAATAATACGTGGTTTATATTTACTTTATCAATAGAAAATCAAAATTCATCTTTAAATAAAGAAAAAATAGTTTTTTGTTTTGTTCACAGCTTATTTAATATTATGTTTTGGTTCACTAAGTTTATAAAGTTTATTTGTGATACGCTAAATTTTAATTCGGCTACTTCTGGTCTAATTGAGGACGTGACACTGGAAAATAGAGATTTATAATTTAAAAAAAATACTGACACGACGTAAAAATGCTGAAGTGAGATCGAACATTGTTGAATTGTCAAATATCACGTCAGCAATTGGACTGACAATAATTGAAAATTAAATGTTAGTGCACCATAACCAAATTTGACAACTCCTACAAAACTCAAATTTGGACATGTTAATGAATCAAAAAATCATTTCTGAAACTACTATTTTTTCTTAGAAATCAATATAAGTAAAATTATCATTTAACATAAATTTTTTATGCTGGGGTGCAATAATAGTGGTTGAGAGCATTAATCGAAACATGACGTTTGAGATTTTGTATTGTTTAAATTTTTGAGTCGTATTGTTACCATCAACTATAAATTTTGATAAAGTGAGACATGTCCGGTCATACAATTAATATCATAGTCAAGCTCGTAGTTTTGATTCATATTAATTGAAAGCACAATTATTGATAAGGTGGTTGTTTGGGTACAATAATTATCTCGTTGGGTTGAACAATTGAAACATGTGTTTGTTTGAACTGCAATACGATCTAAAAAATTTGCGTTACACAATTAGCACTAACTATATCTTTTAGTAAAACACAAATCTATTGATCCTACAATTTGTAACAAATAGATATATTTACGTTTTTCAATAAAAATATAACATATGTTATTGTTTTAAAATTGTTAGCTAAAAAATAAATCCAACTCAATGCATAAACATATAATATCACTAAAAATACCGTCAATCAGAAACCGATAAATATAACAAAAAAAAAATTAAATAGGTCATTTGACCACTTCAGTAGCTAATTAGATATTGAATTATTGTGACTGAAGTTTGAATTTGCCCGTCTTGATTTTAATAAAGCTAAACATTCAAAATTTGATAACTTCGATCTCAATTAAATAAAATTGTTGTTACGTGCAATGCACGCACATTTTTCTAGTTATATATATATATATATATATATATATATATATGTGCCTGAGATTTTAATTTTAACAACTTTATTTAACACAAAAACTACACGGGACAGAATTACGGGTCAATTTCATGATACAGATCTTCTGTTTAGGTCATTCACAAAAAAATATTATTTTTTTTTTACGTCAAATGCATTACTTTTTATTTTAATATGGTAGGTTTTAATTTTAACACTTTTCTTTAACACAAAAACTCTACGAGTATCACGAGTTAATTTAATGAGATGAATCTTCTGTTTAGGTCATTCATAAAAAATTATTATTATTTACGTCAAGTGTATTACTTTTTATTTTAATACTGATAGGATTAATCCGTTTCACGAATCGATTCATGATATCGTCTCATAGAAAATCTACTCTTTCTTTAAAAAATTTCTCAATGAAATAAAGTTATGTGAAAAAAGAACCAAGATTCCGACAGATTTTCACGTTATGCTAAAAACAACATCCACCAAGTCCAACAAATTTGATGTTTAGGCATGTATGATACATAGAGTATGTTTTGAGTGAAAGATTATAATTTTAAAGTTGGAAGTTGACACGTTTGAACTTTAATAGTCAATTTGTTAAAGTCTATTGCCATCCAATAGTTTGAATTTTTTTTAAAAATATTTTTTTGTTGTTGTAAGTTATTAAATCTATTAAATATTGGTTATTTCATGGTATCGAAGCTCTCCAACGTGATTTATTTGCTGAAATAACGCCTGTATTACATAAATTGAAATTCACATTATAAGTTTAATAAATATAAAAAAAAAATCACCTTATTAAAACTAAAAGGAAAGGATATATATATTTTTTTCGAATTGAAATTGCTAAAGGGATCGAATAACGAGTATCAAAATAAATAAGGGTAATTGTGCAGTTAAAAGAACCTACCATTTTGTCTTCATCTTCCACAATCTCCAGGGAGAAAAACGTGATTCATGTAGGGGGCAATGTGCTAATTAAAAAGATCATATGAACGGACCAAATTGATCGGTCTCCTATATCATGATAGTCATAGATTCTGGCCCGTCAAAAAAGCGGTCGGCCCCGGTCTAATGACTAGTCATTTAGCCATTTTTATAATTCTGGACAGTGGTATAAGGAAATTAAGTTACTCGTGAACATCTTATGAGTAATTCAGTCAAAAGCTTGATTCGAGTTCAAGTAGCTCGATCCTTCATTCGAGTTGAGCTCGAGCTTTATTTGTTTTTGTTAGAATAGCTCGCGAGCTATTCAAATATATATATAATTATATAAATAAAATTAATATAAAAATATATAATTATATAAATAAATATATATATAACTATAATATTATATTTAAATATATTATCTTATAAAAAATAATAATATATAAATATAATATATATAATAAAAATAATATAAAAAATATATAAATATAAAATATATATTTATTTTATATATGTTTTTTTCGAGTTCGAGCTCGAGCAGCTCGAAATATACACGAGCTGAGCTCAAAATGAAATTATTACTCGATCGAGCTCGAGTAGAAAAAATACAAATCGAGCTCGAACTTTAATAGTATAATATGTAAATTTGACTCAACTCGTTTGCGGTCTTAATTGTGACAAATATGGCAAAGTGGTACGACAGAAATGTCAAATAAATAATTATGCAAATTATGATTTTTTAAAGCTATTTAATCCTTCGAGGCCACGTTCAACTATTATAAAAATGTTGACACAACAGTACTTGAGAGATGGTACTATAAATTAATTTTACGAGACTCATTTGAGCTTAAAAAATATTATTTTATATGTTAAAATTATTAATTTTTATTTTATGTATAAATCGAATTATCTTGTCTCACAGATAAATAACCGTGAGATCGTCTCACACACCTACCAAGTGTTGATTTTGAATAATATTTTTGGTATACGAAAATTCTAAATGGATTAGTCTATGTTGGATCCGAATTCTCTGCTGTTGAAAGAAAAATAACACAAGATACTGTGCATTAAATTATCTTCTTTAATTCATCACATGATTAAATAATTAAATATTTAATTAATTACACACATGAAATATTAAAATCATGTCTATTTTAATGCACAGTATCTTGTGCTATTTTTCTCACCACAGCAGAAAATCTTTTTCCGTCTATATTACACCGAGAATATTTTTTTCACTGCTCTAACACCATTAGATCACGTAATAATTCGTTCTAAATTAACCATACTTAACGTATGAAGTTGATTTCACGTGTCGGGCTTAGATTTGAATTTCACATGTCGCTTGTTTGTGCTTGACATAATTTTCAACGGTGCTTGAATTGGTGTATTGAATAAATTTAGCCAATCTATTTATTTGTTGATATGACATATTTTATCATGCCAATTATGATTTTTAAAAAAAACACACACACACACGCACACATATATGTATATATATAAGATTCTTCAAAGGCACATTCAACTCCAAAAAACTATTAATAGCAGGAGACCAGGGCATATAAAGAGCAATAAAATCATTATAAATGAATACATTAAACTTGCATTTAAAGATAACTATGCAAAGTCAAAGGAAATAATGAAACATTATAAATCAAAGCTTATTGGTATTAGTAATTGGAGTAATCAATGTATACCATATGATTTTTTTAAATAAAGTAATACTACCTCTGTCCAAGTGCGCGCACACACATATGTTTATATGAGCTATATATTTGAGATGAATAAAAAATTATACAGTTAATTGAAATTTGGGAGTCATTACCATGGATCCCTAGCGCCTGATTTTGGTACAAAAATTGTGGAAAAATATGCCCAAAAAAGGATAATTTTAGCTACATTCTTGAAATGAAGATATTTGAAAAACTGCAGAGCCTCTAATAAACAGAGGATGCAAAATTCTTATTTAAGATATAAAGCTACAGAATTATCATTCCACATTTACCCATTGCTAAGGTATAAACCTACAGAATTATCAAACAAAGGCTACAAATTTTTATATAAATGAATAAAAATAATGTTCAATGAATAGCATAGAATCCTTGCCTGAGTCCCCAAGTCCTAAAAAACACCGATGACTGCGAAAAACATGGTAAACGAACTAAGAACGCGACACGGCAGAGCTTACTATTTACGCAGACATAACTTGAGGAGCCGCATATCCATTAGGGTGTGCCTTCTGCCAACTCCAAGCAATCTGCAAACTCTCTTGAAGATTGGTATGTTTTGCTGTCCAGTTCAATTCATTCTTGATTCTGGTTGGATCACTGTATACTTCGGCATAATCACCAGGCCGCCGTGGAAGAAAATTGACTTTTATAGGCATCCCAGTTGCGTTCTTACAGGCCTCCACAAATTCCTTCACTGACCTTCCTGGAAAAGACAAAAAGGCCGTTTGAGAACCAAATATATAACCTATCAAAACTAGTGCTTGTGTTAACAAGATGGGGGAACGATCTACCTCTGCCAGTCCCGATGTTAAAGATGCCAACATTACTAGGCATTGCCTTCTCTAAAGCTTTTATATGAGCATCCACAAGATCAGTAACGTCAATATAATCCCGGATGCAGGTGCCATCCTGAGTTGGATAATCTGTTCCTTTAACCTGCATAAAACATCCAGACCAAATTTATCTTAAGAAGAAAATGGGATGTCTGTTGTTTCAACCAGCCATTTTGAATCAGTTTTGCCGACCAAAAATTTCAAAAGCTAAGGATGCTGATAATATGATCACATAAGAAATAGGAATAATCAGAAAATGTGATGATCCTAAGTAGAGAATAATGAACAAACATTGAGTCCAGGAATTATGCCACGAGCAGCGTCAAAACAGGCGCCTGATATCCGTCCATGCTCACGCAGCTCCGGTTGAGGGGCTTCTCCAAGCCTTCCCTCAGGATCAGAACCGATTACATTGAAGTATCTGAAAATTTAGACAGAAACATAAGAATTTTACGGAGCCAAAAATCCAAAATTATTTTTATCGATTCCATGAATCGCAGAGTGATATTCCCAATACACTCGGAAATTGAAGTAACACAAACCGGAATAGGAACAACCTTAAGATCATGACCGCAATATCCGAGTTTCTCTGAAAATCCAATATCATATCCTCTGCCATTTTCTTGGCCTTTCCATATGGATTTATTGGAAGCTACAAAATGCAAGAGAATATAAGTCCATATGTTACACAAAAGACAAAAAATTGTTTTTTCCCCAAAAAAATTCCAGGAATTAGATAACACATGGCCGCAGCCTAATCTAACGCCTAAAACTTGAGAAAGCCTCACCTGGGGAGTGAATTCTGTAATGGGCATCATTTCAGGCTCCCCATAAGTTGCACATGTACTAGAGTATATCAAGGTTTTGACTCCGTGAGTTGCCATAGCTTCTAGTACAATAAGAGTATTTGACGTGATATTGTGATAATACCTGTGTTGCAAAGACAATTATCATAAGATATATGCAGAGTAAAAGATGCGGGCACTGCAAATCTTAGGAAATGTGGCATTTTACAATAGGCTGTAGATAGATAACAAATACTCACTTGAGAGGATCAAGGGTACTCTCTCCGACATATGCAACTGCTGCAAAATGCATCACTGCATCAAATGCATTTTCTGAAAATATTTTGTGCACCTATAAACAATGTCAAGGCGACGACATGGACAATGAATTTTGGACTGATTACCAGAAAAGCAGATGTAAATAAACATATATGTTCAACGAGGATACTGTTTTTGCATCGCCAAGGTCAGCGTATATAAATTGAAGTCTCCCTGGTTCGGGAAACAGTTGTTTTAGGACCTCAATAGCACCAAGATTTCCTCGTGAGAGATTGTCCTGTTCAGTTTTATTATGAAAACCCACGAAAAAATAAATGGTTCATTATAGAAAAAACAATCTAAATCTGGAAGATACCACAATTGTCACACGGTATGAGTCATTAAGAAGTCGCAAAGCAGCATGAGAACCAATGTAGCCAGCACCTCCGGTTACTAGCACGTGCATTACACCTGGTTCAGGATGTGAGAACTGCAAAAATATATAAATATAGGGTACAGCTAAATTGGAATAAACGAACTTCAGTTTCAAAAAAAAAAATGTAATGGAAACCAGGAAAAGAAAACAGCAAATGGTGAAGTCCAACTGTATCATCATGCAACCAAAAACAGAATCAAAGAAAACATGATTTGATAGCATTTTACCACAAGATGGTGATTTTCAGTTAAAATTTACTTCTGGAACCACCAAAAGTAGTGCAAAATGCACAAGAGAGAAATTCAAATAATCCACGAAGTCAGCATATGATTGATAGTGATGACCTCCCCAAGCCTCGAAGTTTCATGGAAAAGATACTTCAGACAATTATGAATTACCTTATGTTTACCTATGATAGCTCACATTTCAATCTAAACAAACAGAACACAGAAAAACCGACATCAAAATAGAAAGACATGGAGTCCAAAATCGCTATATTCAACATGCAAATACAGAGATGATGTGTTGAACTTAATAGCAAATGAAATTAGAGGTACGGATGAAACCTACTTCCCAAGGTGTGCTAAAATCTGGGCGTTGCTTGAACATGAGAATGCACAATCCTGTGAGAGTGGCAGCCAATAAAATATTTCCGACAAAATTACTCTTCTTCTTTGTCTCTGTGTAATCCACGCCTATAAACAAACACCTCTAGCTTTAAATCAAGGCACAAAACTTGAAAAGAATACTAACAAAGACTGCAAAAACGAAGAAAATTTCACCTCCTAAGGACCAGGATCTATTTGGCCACTGCTGAGTTCTTGTCTTGGTAAGACTCACCATTGAAAAGTCTGTCCGATTCTAACAGGGTAAGCTATATTTAAAAAATCAAGCCTAGATCAAATCTGCCGCCACCAACAAAAAAAAATCAGAAAGAAAAAAATCAATCATCACTGATAAGATCATTCGAAGAATGAAAGGCAAAATTTCAATTGAAATCGAAGCTCAAGGTAAGACCTGTAACATGCGGAGAGATTACAATACATTCGGAAATTGACAAACGATTCCAATAAGCAGTTCTTTATTAAAATAAAAGGTACAGCCCTAATTGGAAAATCAAAACTTTTTCCGAAGAACAGAAAAAAAAAAAAACCATTTTCAAGGGAAAGCAACTAATTGATCAGAAACAAATTTTTAATGATTTCAGTTCCGGGTCTGTAAGAGGATCTGAAAAAGCATAGTTAACAGATGAAAACAAATAGGCTTACATTGCAAAAAGACAAAGACGATGACTTTGATGCATGCTCAGAAGTCAGAAACATTCAATCACAGCAACAGAAGAAAATCGAGAGATGTTGAAATTGATTATCAAAATCAAACTTAGACTAAAAAGGACATACTAACTGTTAGGTGTTGTGTTGCGTCCGCTTCAGAGTTGAGCGCAACTTTTAAAAATGGCTGCCTATTTTTCCATGGCACAACTTTCTCGGAAGAAACACTCGGACACAATGACGGTGGTCTTCGATTTTATTTACCAATCTTGTTTATGTTTCAGAAATGTTTCATATCTTAAATTAAAGTTACGGCAAAAAAATATTATATTATATATATATATATATATATATATATGATATATATGAAGAAAGAGCTGGTCTCTTGATATGATCACATTTATTATTTTTTTTCTTTCAAAAAATCAAATCAAATAATTAAAAAAAATTTATATTATATATACACAGAACATAATATTTATATATAACTTTACACACGCAATGTGCGTGTGCGCGACGACTAGTATATATATGATGGACATGTATCAAAGAGATGTCTCACAAAATAGCAGCCAAATTATGAATTTTCTTACATATTTCATTCTGATAGACAGTTGCTTAATTGAGTTTAAGATTAAAATTTAAGTGAGTGAACGTGTTAGACACTGATTATTTAATCATATACAACGTTTTTTTTGTGACGTGAGAATTCGCAGCCGCTATCTTTTGGTGTGCTCTGGATAAACCTCCGAATTAACGCAATAGCCTGCAAACTATGCTAGTCAGGTAAACCACACTGGGTAACCCTGTGCAACAGGCTAGTCCAAGAAAGTGTTGGCATAAAGAATCGAACTCCTAAACTTTGGTCAAGAGTTCACCTACTCCATCAACTTGACACCCCTTAGGACTATATAATTTAGTTTATCACTTATAAAAGATATGAAAAAAGTATTAATCTTAAAATAACAAAAAATATTTAATATAATTTAAAAAAGACATGCATTGCGTGCAAAACGCTATTTTATATTCTAGTCGGTATAATATAGTTCATTAATGATTGATCAAGGGAAACCACAGTAAAACAAAACGGTTCATAATCACAATATTTTAAAATCAGGCCCCAACAAAAAAATGATTGTGAGACTCATCATCTTTTGCTGTAGTTTTTCAAATTCAAACCATTTCAGAATTAATCATAATTATTATTTTTTGGATAATGCTACATGTATACGGAGTTTCACACGTTGGGTTACACATCACATTTAAAATTACATATTATCCCTCCACTTGATTTGGAAAAAATCTTTCAAAAATGTATGTAGGATAATCATGTAATTTTAAATGTCATATGTAACCAGGGGCGGATGGAGGTGGTGGCAGGTCTGGGCTGTAGCCCAGGCCTACTTTGGCCCATGTAGATATATATCTTGTTTTTTAAACCAATTTTTTTTTTTTTATGTCTTTAGCCCAAATTGATTATAGTCCATCCCATATTGATTTATTATTTTTGATATATTATATAAATTTTATAAATACATTCATATTTCAAAAAATTTAGCCACCCCTTACTTTATTTCTTACTCCGCTTCTGTGTGTAACCCAACGTGTAAAACTCCGTGTACATGTAGCATAACCCTTTATCTTTTAGTTTGCTAGCTTCTGGAGCTGACAGATGACAATTTCCAAAGTCAACACTAAGGCCCCGTTTGACATCAAAAGCCAGACCAGTAAAGCACTTTTTTTAAAAAAAATATTTTTTTAGTTTATAAGGTGTTTTGAATGGTTATTTAAGTGCTTAAAAAAATACTTTTTAAAGTCAAATTTAGAACTTTTTTAAAAGCCCAAACTTAGAGCTTAAAAACAGATTTTTTTAAAAAAAAATTCTAAAAAATCCAAACGGGCTCTAACTCTATGTCTGTCTACTCAGTCATTAATTAAATTAGCCCAAATTAGTTGCTTGAATTAAACTTGTGTGCTCATTATATGATGCTACCTTGATTTGGGCAACACTAAACAATTTTCCAAAATCCAATAAAGCAAATAAAAAATCGAGTCTATTCAACAATAAAACATATAGATGAAATCTGAAGGTCCATACATTGCAAAGTATAAGGATACTCTATATATTTATGCCACATTGAGGCAGTGACAATTTTATTATCTCAGATGTATACATGTATGAAGATGATGATGGCCAAATAAAGATGATGATGGCCGAGTAACTCGTGATTTCGATAAACATCTCACAAGAATTTGTGTCTTCACCTTTATAGTAACCCAACGGATAGAACAATAATAACAAGGATTATATGAGCAAACTGTATTCAGAAGGCTCTGCTGCCAAGTTTATGCACATCCAAATTCATTTCCTCCTTCCCAACAAAAATTGAAAACCATTGGTTTTAACTCGCTTGCAGAGACAATCAAGGGGACGGCGTGGTGGCGATATCAACATCCCTGCTGGAAGAAAGTGTAATCTGAACTAGATTCATTCTTGATCGCCTGCGTGAAAGTACCACTTTTCATGAGAAAAATGATGAATATTTTCCATGGTTTAACAGATCAGGCCAAGAATATGCATTATAAAAATTCACCATTTTCATATCAGGCTTGCTGAAGAAAATGAATAACAAAAGAAAAATCATAACAATCTGGCACCAACGCCAAGGCCAACACCGAAGCACAAAATTCACAACTATCACGCCATAGCACAATTGGGGCGGGAAGAGTTTGATTCCAACACAGAAATATGTCAATCAGAGACAGATTTATGCTAGTACACTCTATGTTAGATGAACTTCTTGGAACACAAAATGGTGAAGAATTGAAAGCTAGGATGTTAAAGTTAGGGATTTGTTATCATCTTGGAGATCTGGTATAACCTTTTGCAGGGTATCACATAATCAGATGACCAAGTTTTTTCTTTCTTAATTGAGGTTTCTGTCATATTATTAAACTTGTTTAAAAGACCATAGGTGGTTCACTTGTTCATGAAACTGAAAAGTGATACTGTTAATAATTTCATTCATATCATGCGAGAAAAGTTTCAAGATACTAACTCTGATGACTCATTGATTTGTGAAAACTAAGAAACAAAAGTTTGAGTCTCCGACATTAGCTTCAACCCTGTTCATTGAGTGCAGGGGTTATTCATATCTCATTCCTTCAAAAGTAACATCAAGAATTATGTTCCTATGGAGCTTGGCCTGAATTAAAGAAAAACCTACCTCATTGGTGTGGGAAGAACCACCAGGAAGCACTGGAACTAGGGAAGCCCAAAGACTATGATCTGCCATGGGATCAATACCAATGTAATTAGTAAGGAGAGGAGTAGAATGCAACGAAGCCATCTGATGCACATTTCTCTGAATAGGTAATCCTCCTCCAATTGGTCCAAATGGAACTCCAAGTCTCTCACTTCCACTATCATGGCATGATTTGTCAACTGTATTCTCAAGTTCAATCATACTAACATGATTTTTATTTTCATCCTCATTATATTCATTCTTTTCTTTCTTTTTCGAGATTTTCTCTTGAAGGTTTCTGTATGCTGCTGATTTAAACAGAATGTTCATTGCAGAGATTGCTTTGTGCTTTGTTCTCTCTGGAGACACCCCCAGACGGGGCATTTCATAGGGTTCAGCAGGCTGGCTTGACCATTCAAGAGCTTTAAGTTCACTGGCAATGTCTTCCTGACACCCAATAATTGATTCTTCAAACGCTTTTGACTGGGGATTAGTCTGACGAGATTTATTCGTTCCCCACCATTTAATATAACTCGACAAATCAATCTTCCTATCAGTACAAAATGCACCATCAAATTCACCTTCAGTTGTCATTTTGTCACCTGCATCTTAACCAGTCAGTAGAAGATTTAGACCAACACATGATTCGTGAAAGGCTACAGGAATAGCAAACGCACACAGACAGAATTCCATACTTACGTAATAATGAAACAAATCTTATAAATGATAATCTTGTCATGTCAGTACGCGATACTCACCATAGACTGTGTTGTTGATGCAGTCAGCTCCAGATACACGACAAAACTGTGAATCCCATTGATTACTTTGACAAAGAAAGAAGATAACATAAAACAAATTAATCATAAACTTGCTCTGGTTTATAATAATCCAAGGATAGTGAACATTGAAAACTGGCATCTCCACATGATGAACTGGCGCTTATTGGTCAACCAACTGAGAATGATAACCTGAACTTTTTGCCTTGGCCAGATATCTAAAATGTCAAAGGAGTATACCTGGAAAGGGGACGATACTTGGAAATTCCCCTGGAGAAACCACTACTTTTTCTGCAATAGACACGATTCCTAAGGACTCCGAAAAATATCCAACCAATGGAACATATGAAAAGCAAAAATCATCACCAACCTTCGAAGAGAGGCAAGATAATCCTCTCTCGAGACATTTTGCATTTCCTCAAGGTCCCTTGTGTAATCTGTCACCTATATAACTCCATTAGGCATGCTAAAAAAGAAATAAATCAAAAGAACACAAGAAAAGCAAAATATAAGAGGATTCAACAAATAAAATCAATACTCATGTTAAAGTCCAAAACAGAAGAAAATATGAGTAGCTAATCCACAGATGAGTCTAAAATTAAGCATCTTACAGGAAAATTGATTAGTGTTCCAGGCCCCCAATATTTTAAAGCGGCAAGATCATAGGCTCTTGCTGCAGCTTCCTCATCATCATATGCACCTATAGCCGGTTTTCAGGGTAAAATGTCACCGTAATATTAAGTGCCCAAATCCATATTATGCCTTCAAAGAAAGCCGACAAAACTACTTACCCAAGTAAACTGTTCAAATTGAGCAGACACCAAACGAGCAGGGGAACATCAGACAAATTAGACATTAGTAAATTAAGATAAAAACTTTTGATTAATATAGATCATACATATGTCTCAATGAATGAACATTCACCTTGCTTTCCTTTTTTATTTTGGTTTTGATTCCAGGTACTTTTATCCCAAAGATGTGCTTCATAACGACCAGTCCATCTATGCCTACTCACAGGAACAAATCAACAAGTTTAATGAAGTTATTTAACTATCAAATTCAGGACAAGCATAAGAATGAAGCGAAGATAGTAAAGCTTTCAAGTAACGCAAGCCCAAGCATAAGCACGAAGGAGAGTTAGTAAAGCATTCAATTAACTCAATTTCAAGCATCGAACAGACTGCCTTAAAGCTTCAAAAAAAAAGTGCCTTTGACTAACGATCAGCAAGGCATAGCTCAAGTCCATCCCCCCAAGTTGTTAATCAGTGACAGATTCGATTCATATGCTACTATACTGCAAAATCCGATCATATCGGGAGCACAGCGGAAATGCGTTAACAGCAATAACTGTGGGTAACTATAATTACCTCGTGACGCCTCGGTAAATAGAGCTACGTTTGCCAGCAGTGCAAGGGGGCATTTTACTAATACGTTCCTTGGCGGTGCATCCTCTGTCTTTCTTGGCTTTCTTCAATCCTCTGTAGAGTAAAAGCTGATCGGCTCCGAAGTGCGGCGATTCGGAGCCGTCTCCGCCTCCTCCGCCGGTTTCTTCATGTGCGTGTTCTGAGTAAGAGGAAGCCATGGACCTAATTCTAGACACAGGAGTTGAGAGAGAAAGAAAGTGTTCACCTAGGATGTGATTGGGATTCTTGATGAAACACAGAAATCAAATGGAGAGGCTTCAAATGACGTAAATGTCCCCAAACAGGAAGCTTCTTTGCACCCCTTTTTCAGCTGCAACGGCTACAAGAATAACTGTGGGCAATTCCGTACTTTCAATTGATATCCATCCAATTCTTGGGCCCATGACTATTTTATCTTCAATAAACATATAATAATAATTAAATTAAAATTAAGCAAGACGCCCTTTTCTTAATTAATTTATCATAATTACCCTAAAAAAAATTTAATTTATCATGATTATATGGAAGCATCATACATTTCCTGTTCATGAGCTAAGCACTAGCTAAAGTGATAGTCTATAACCACAACTATTATTGTTACAATTAATAATTAATAATAATAATAATAATAAACACACAAAAAGAATCATTTGGTTGTTACAAACTGAACGTTACGCAGCTTACCGTTGGGAGATTCCTCGCGACGCCCAGATTTCGAAGCGCTATCAATCACTATTAAAGATCACTATTAAAGACCCACAAATTTCTCTTCTTCCATACCAAAACATTCTAATTAATCCGGCGGTCCTCAGATTTCGAAGAAGAAGACAGAGATCGCGATGGGAATGGTGATAGTGATATCTCTTCCACTCATCCTGTTTTCACTATTGTTGGGTTTTGGCTGTTTTTTATTCGGGAGAGCCAAGGGTAGGCGAGAAGTATACAGCAACACCCAGGTTTTCGGAGTACCAACCCCGCCGGCCGGAAGTGCTGCCGCCGAATCTCATCCTTCTTCAACACCGCATCAGAAGCTCTTCAACACCGACAATGCTGCCAATGTTTAATGCTGGTCCTGCGAAATATAAACTTTCTTCTTTTCTTTTGGGTTTGAATATTAAAGAGTTCGACGAGTGGATTTGGTTGGGGCTCTTGTAATTTTTGTTTACATATTTGATATCGTGGGTGATTAAACATTTTCAGGGCCAATTGCCATAAAGTTTATTGGCCTCTCAGGGTGTAAACTTTCAATATTTTTATATAATAATAATTTGTATATGACTCTTTAATAAAAATATAAAATAAAATTATGTATTATTTATTTATTTGTGCCTTTGCAACTTGATTAAAGCAACATTTATTCAGCACATCAGTGTGTTTTCTTTGGGTGAAATACTCATGACATTAATGAGCAAAACTGTCATCTTACCGTCCTTAATTTTTACTCAGTAATTTGTATTGTTTTAAACGTTTGAATATCTCATTTTAATAGATCGAACCTTTTTTTTTTCTTTTTTTTTTTTTTTTGTGTTTTTATGCATAGGGATTCGTAAGTAGATTGTGAGATTTATAAGAAATATGGGTTTTATAGAATTGCAATTTTCTTTTTAAATATTTGGCATTGTTTGGAGAGATATATCATATATGCATAGAGTTCTGGGGTCGAAGCAAATCATTTCTGTGTATCCTATTAAATTTATTTGTATATTCATAATTTTTTTTTAAAAAAATGTATAAATGGTGAAGTTGTGTTGTAGGGTTGGGGAGAGCAGGCTAAAGTCCAAGAAAATGTGCAGGACAGTGACGGGTCATGGGTTGGGTGGGCCCAATGGGCTGTCCTTTCGGTCAAAGCCCCAGAGTCGGTCAAAAACTCTTCATGTCCCAGCTGGGCTGCATGACAAAACTTTCGCTAAGAGGCATCTCCGTATTATTTTTTGATAAAAAAAATTTATTAAGAAATCAATCATAATAATTACATTACATTACATAAGTATATTAAATTACCATTTAATACTAAATATAACATACATAAATAAGAGTAATTATTAATTGACAACAACAACATTAATAAAGATAATAATAAATATTTATGCTAAATAATAAAGAACAATTATTTTAATTTTTGAAGTTAAAATGTAATTTGATAAGTGATAATTTCATCGCAAGCTTCTCCTGAGTTATTCGAAATTTGATTCGATAAAAATTCGTTTAACGAGGCAACGAACCAAACTCGAGCTTTACGTCGTGTCGTTATCTCGTGAACAAGTTTTTTAAAAGACTCTTGAATAAGATATTAAATGAAAATATAATAATCTTGATATTTGATTTATAGATTTTACTCTTTCACATATGACAAATATACAAAATATATTTATTAGAATAAAATTATAAATTATAATAAGAATATTATATTTTTATTAAAATTTAGTTTTTAATATTTACTAAGTTTATTTAAATTTGATAAAAACTCAAAAAAATTTATGAATCATTAATATATTCGATAAATAAAAATCAAACTGATCAACTCGATTATAAATATTGAATGAAATCTAAATATTCAAAAGTTTGATTCGTTCCTTTTCATCACAAGTAATATATTTGGGGTGAATTGGTTTTCAGTCCCTAAATCCAAAACAAATTAAGAATCAGTCCCTTGTCAGAAAAAATTTGTTTGCACTCCCTGGGCCCACATTATTTTATTCGGATAAAATTAAGTACAAAACATTGAAAATATGGTACAAATACAAGATATTTGAGCACTAATTGTTCAAGATCGAGTACAAAAAATATAATTTTGAGTATAAAATCTAAACATCTTTATTAACGTGAACTTGCAACATGTGTTTGAGTACTCAAAAATCATATGTTTGTACCAGATCTAACACATTGGGTACTCAAAAATCACATATGTGTACCATATTTTCAATGTTTTGTACCGATTTTCATCCAAATAAGATAAATGTGTTATTAATATCAATATTTTTTAGTACTCGAAAATCATATATTTATACTAGATCTAACACATTTGATACTCAAATATCATGTATTTGTACCATATTTTTCATGTTTTGTATCGAATTTTATCCGAAACAAAACATGTGGGCCCAAGGAGTTTAAACAAAGTTTTTTTCTGACAGGGACTGATCATTAATTTTTGTTTAGGTTTGGGACTGAATTATAATTAACCGTATATTTGGCGGTATGATTGGTGCAGCGTGGTAGCTACAGAGGGGTGTAGTACGTTAAAATCAGAGTCTTTTAGTCCTTCCCAATTCCCATGCATTGCAAAGCTGTAAACCAATCAACTCACACCACTCATAATTTTTATTTTTTTAATTTTTTTTTGGGGAAAACACTCATATAATTTTAGTCTCTCTAGTGTCTGAAAAATTTTCTCGGGGCTGTCGAATGTGTCAGTTTGAAATAAATTTTAAGGGCCCTTTTTCTTGGTTAAATTATTATGACATACCATTGTAGCTTATCATTCTACGGGCCAATCTACTAGCTACATCAGGGAATATTATTTAAATCCAAAACCTAAATTCATGTTTTTTGCATAAAATTATATACGAGGTAACTCACCAAATGTAACAGAAACTTATTCTAGCTACCCATATCAAATCTAAGGATTACATCCATCACGAGGCACTAGCCAGTGGCTAGTTATTACAACTTTGAAAATTCAAAGATTCGTCGCCATTTAAATAAAGATCGTGTCAAAATTTGAAAATCGCTCCATATATAAATTAAGTCGATCCGTTTAAGCATGTCTATATATAGAGATTCATAATGCTAGTAAATCATATAATTAATACTCTTTTGTTACACGATCACACCACAAAATTAAATCAAACAAGCTCAGTGTCTCGGCTGCCTGCGATTTGTTGCATGCATGGATCTGTCGAAAGGTAATATTGAAGGTGGCACCGATAACATTGTGCCGATGATGAGGGACCATAGAAAAGGGAACTGGACGCTTCAAGAAACGATGGTTCTGATCGAGGCGAAGAAGATGGATGATGAGAGGAGGATGAAGAGGCTGTGGGGGGACGGCGGCGAGAGGGGCAAGCCGACGGAGCCGAGGTGGAAATGGGTGGAGGATTATTGTTGGAACAGCGGGTGTTTGAGGAGCCAGAGCCAGTGCAATGACAAGTGGGATAATTTGATGAGAGATTTCAAAAGGGTCCGAGAGTACGAAATTAGGAGATTGGCGGAGAAAGATGAAGAAAAAAAGTACTACTCTTATTGGGGGATGGAGAAGAACCAGAGGAAAGAAAACAACTTGCCTCCCAATATGTTGTCTCAGACATACGACGCATTGGTGGAGGTGGTGGAGAGGAAATGTCCAACGGCGGCGGCGGCGGCGGCGGTCATGAGTGGTGGTGGTGGTGGTGCCGGCGGTTCAAGTGCCCTCATGCTGCTCACATTTCCCTCTTCTCAGACATTGCCTTCAGTGGGTAATTAATTATATATATTATACGTTCTTGTTCGTTCTGGTCTATTCTTAATTCCCTCATATATATATATATATATATATATATATATTGAGTTGTGTAAACCTGTGCCAGCTTAGATTCCGACACGAGCGAGTATTCAGATTCACCGGCAAAGAGAAAAAAGACAAGATCCACATTAGAAGAAGTGAGTTGCGCAATATCAAAGAGCGCTACAATGATAGCAGAAGCAATCCAGGCATGTGAGGAGAGAGAAGAGAAAAGGCACAAAAAAGTGGTGAGTTTGCATGAAACAAGGCTGCGAATTGAGGAGTCAAAGGTTGAAACCAACAGGCAAAGCATTAATGGTCTGGTGGATGCCATCAACAAACTGGCCAATTCCATTCTTGCTTTGGCTGCTAATTCTCACCACAAAAACCAACCCAACACATCTAAATAATGCTTACATGATTATATACATAAAACATTCAATTTTTTTTTTCTCGTGACAACTTGTGGTCGCTATCTTGAACATTAGTTCGTTTTCTTATTGATTGTATAGAACTGGTGTTTATCTTTAATTATTATATTTATTGGTCATTAACAACCATTTTTCTTTAATATATATGTAATTAAAATACAAGACAATTTCTAAATTAAACGACAATGGCAGCCAAATTTTTTATTTCTTCAATAAAAATATAAAATATGATTATTATTACATTACTCTTAATTAGTTTCAGATCTTCGTGCGCGACTTGTTGAATATTTCATTAAAATTTTCATGAGAAAATTTGGACTATAGTCGATTCAAAACAAAATTATTAAAATCCAAAATCGAATGATGAATGAACAAACACCACTGCTCTCGCTCCACAATTTTTCTGACAGAAAGGACCCAATTTCGCATTTTTAATTAGCTTTTTATACCTTTTTTTTAATAGAAATAAAATAACATAAAATTCCCACGCATTCCATACCCCCAATTTCCATGCCGTTCGCGGTAGAGAGATGAAAGACTCTCTCCCCCACCCACACCCAATCTTTTCTTCATAACATTAATTATACGTTATATAAATATGTAATGATCAGATTATAAAATAATCATTATAAATAAATTTATTTAGTATATACAATTTTAAAATAACGTTTGTATATAAACTTTCAGGGGAAAAAATACATATTTTTACTGATAAATTTTTACATATTAGTTACCGCGTTACTCTAGTGAGCTAAGTCAATTAAATATTTTGAAATCCTTAAGTCAATATTTTAAAATCATAAATTGTGTTTCTTATTAAATTATTTATATTTGAAATAAAATTTAACGTGTAAGATTTATCAAATTTTTAGAGATAATATTTACATTTTACTTTTCACAAAACTCCTTTAAACTACGTACGGACTTCATCATAGTCAATTTTGTGAGACTGATATCTTATTTGAGTTCAACATGAAAAATATTATTATTTTTATACCAAAAAGATTACTTTCTATTTAATTGAGTTGATATGTCTAACATAAAAAGATCCTAGAGATTGCTCTTAAGGAGTGTTCGGGTTGGTAGAATATATATGCTATTGTCAAATGATCAAGAGTTCGATTTTTCCTGTCAGTATCTTCTCGAAAAAATCTGTCGTGCAAGACTTGCTCAATGCAGTTACCAATCTAGCAGTATATTTTGTTAGCTAAAGGTTTACTCCGTAATCAGTATGCAACAAAGAGTAATCACTGCGGATTCTTAAATTATATATAAAAATT
The DNA here is from genome assembly GCF_033568475.1 of Henckelia pumila. Lineage (NCBI taxonomy): Eukaryota > Viridiplantae > Streptophyta > Magnoliopsida > Lamiales > Gesneriaceae > Henckelia > Henckelia pumila. Next base: position 94,621,753 of record NC_133120.1, on the reverse strand, counting down.
GTATATCCGTTAATAATAGATTACTCTTTAGTTTTTTTGGGTACAGTTTCGAAGAGGCTGTTGGTGATATACAACAATACAATTACAAATGATTTTCAATTGCGTTTATTTTATGCGGGCCGAGAGTGACCATGAGGCCCAAATCAATATTTCCTAATCAAATTTATTTTTCTAGCAACAAATATAATTATTATTACTTGATTATATATTTATTTATTTATTGAAAACAAAACTTGTAACATAAGTAGGAGCAAGATCCAAATAATTACAAAATTATTAACCAAATAAGAAAATTCTTTAACTTTCAAAAGAAAAATAATAAAAAAAAAAGCTAGTGATACGCAACCGCATTCGTCGTTTCGGAAGATGAATGCCTTAAAATCAACGTGTTAGGTGTAGTTTTTATTTATTTGTAAAAATAAACGTAATCTTAATGTAGCACATATACGTGCTGATGCCATCTCTCCATTATCCACACACGTCTTATGTTAATATTTTCTATTATATTTGTCTATAATGATCACTCGTCTCCTTGATTACGAATAATGATATGCTATCTTAATTCCCATTTCCATTTCCTCCAAAGAAAAAAAGAACAAAAGTAAGAAAAGGAGTCATTCTTGATTATATATATTTTTGTCGAATATATGTGGTCAAAGTATACTATTAAACGTAATTAATATTCCAGATATAGAAATAACTTTTTTATCAAATTAAAACTGTTGGTGGGATTCGAGGAATTTGCATCATCTCCACATCACCCCCGGCCCCAAACCAATTACTAATGCCATTTCTTAATTTAAAGACCACATATCAAAATATACTTACGATCGTGACTGTACACTAATGAAACACTGTACGTTCAATTAATTATTTAATTAATTACATTAGAAAAGAACGTATTAGTGGGGTTTTTTTTATATATAAATAAATCGAAAGATAAAACAAAAAAGGATATCAAGCAAAAGACAAGTGAATATTGGGTCGGCTGAAACTTAACGTATGCAAAGTACAAAATACAAAGCGCATACATATATGAAAAGACAAAATCAAACAATTAAATACATATACTAAAGTACTGAATTAGCACAAAACACGCTAAACTACGAGCATCACTATAACTTAATTAACACTATTTGGATTCTCTTTGATTAATTAATTTGCTTTTAGAGCCTCTATCTTAATATAATATATCATGTGTGCTTTCACATTTAAATTACGTGTCTTGATTAATGCTAAAGCATGCATATGCACGCGCAGCTACCAGCTTTACAATTTCATTGAAGCAGCTGATGTACTTCGTGTCCATTCAGGGACTGCCGCATCAGCTCGCTTTCTATGTTAAACATAAATTAATCGGTCCAACCATATAACTAAGACACCGTTTGGTTTGAGGTATGGTATAAGTAATATATAGATAAATAGTATAATGTAATAAAAAAATAAATAAATAATGATAGTTAAAATTGTATTGGATTTGATTGACAGATTATAATTTATTTGATTTGATTGATTAAATTTTATATAAAAATGTTAAATGACTATTTTGTCCTTTTAACAATAAATAAAATAACAATTATATTATTTATAAGGGGTAATATAGTAATTTGAATTCAATGATTTGATTGATGAGAGATAAATAATTAATGATTTGATTGATGTAAAATAAATAGTTAATATATAGATAAATAATATGATGAGAAGAACGTGAGATGAGATGAGATGAATTATACATATATTAGTAATACCGTGAACAGAACGGTGCCTAAATATATATACCTTTCTATGTTTATATACACACATCATAAATACTATGTATATGTCGTGATACACACTACAAAAAAATTCGATGTTTAGCGACGAATTTTAGGGTATTAAATCGTTGCTAAATTCAAAATAGCGACGATTTAACGACGAATATATAAGTCATCATTAATTTCATCGTCGTTGGTTTTAATGACGAATTTAAATTCAAACGTCGGTATTAGCGACGAAATTAAATTTGTCTCTAATTACGACATATATGATTTTTCGTAGCTACTAGCGACGATCTTCATAAATAATTTCGTCGCTAATAGCGACGTTCTTCATGTATAATGTCGTCGCTATTAAATAAAATTGTCGTTAATAGCGACAATTATTAAATACAATTGTCGTTAATAGCGACGCAAAGGATTTTAATTTCGTTGCTATTAGCCACCAATATCTTATGGTTAACGTCGTTAATTGCGACAAACTGTATTGATTGCATGGTTACGTTCAGGATATTTTTGGGATTATAAGCAATCATAATATATTATGGTAGAATTTGGAAGAAATTTTAGGAAGTAATTCTCAGTTTTTTTTTAACAAAATTTCACGAAATTTCAAGATTTTATTAAGGAAAAGCATAAAAATGTTTCCTGGAAACTCACCCAAAACACTACGTATATATGACTGCTCAAGAAATTTTATGTACATGCACGCGCGTGTTCATTATATTGATTCATGAAGTCTCCATGCAACATCATCAATCAATTATATATATTTTCCAATCTCCAGAGCCCACTGAAAGTACCCAAGCTAGTTATCTTCTGCTGAAATCGCTCGCTCTCTCTATAAATACTGCCATGGATTGAGATCATTTTCATCACATTGAAATTCACAGCAAACCAAATTGGTTTCATCATATGATCATGATCAGAAAAACCTTTCACTTCGTTCTTTTACTCATCACATTGATGATCAATAATAACCATGCAAAAGATCAAATCAAAAACTCTTCCCATTCATTGGTCTTGGGATTAACTCACTCCAGATCAGCTTCGAAAAGTGGCCTTGAATATCCAGCAAAAGATGATCAAATATTGCTGGACATGACAGAGCCTCTCGGAGAGGTAAGAGATGGATACATCATATCCCTCAATCTGGGAACACCCCCTCAGCTCATCCAAGTCTATTTAGACACTGGCAGCGACCTAACTTGGGTTCCTTGTGGCAACCTCACTTTCGAATGCATCGATTGCTACGACTACAGAAACGGCAAGCTAACAGCTAGTTTCTCCCCATCTCGTTCCTCTTCCTCTACCAGAGATTCTTGTGTCAGCCGTTTCTGCGTCGACGTTCATAGCTCGGATAACTCGTACGATCCTTGCACGGTCGCCGGTTGCTCCTTGAGCACCGTGATAAAGTCCACATGTTACAGGCCATGCCCTTCTTTCGCATATGCTTACGGCGGCGGTATCGTTGCTGGAACACTTACCAGGGATACTCTCAGAGTTCACGCTAATATCGGACAAAACTCAACAAGGGAAATTCCTAGATTTTGTTTTGGCTGTGTTGGTTCCACTTATAGAGAGCCTATAGGAATCGCGGGCTTCGGAAAAGGTCCTCTTTCGCTGCCTTCGCAATTAGGGTTTCTTCAGAAGGGATTCTCTCATTGCTTTTTGTCTTTCAGATTCGCAAACAGCCCTAATATTTCTAGTCCGCTAGTTGTAGGGGACCTGGCAATATCATCCAAAGAGTATATGCAGTTTACTCCCATGCTGAAAAGTCACATGTATCCGAGCTACTATTACATTGGTTTAGAAGCTATATCCGTAGGCAGTAATAATGTCAGTTCCGCGATAGAAGTTCCCTTGAGCCTGAGAGAATTTGATTCATCAGGCAACGGAGGCATGATCATCGACTCGGGAACGACTTACACTCACCTGCCGGAGCCATTTTATTCACAGCTCCTGTCTCTTCTCCAGTCAATAATAACGTACCCTCGCGCCTTAGAGGTCGAGGCTCGATCAGGGTTTGATCTTTGTTACAAGATCCCATGCCCGATGAACGATGTTAGTCTAGCGGCGGACGACGACGAATATCTTCCGTCCATAAGTTTCCAATTCTTGGACAATGTGGTCCTCGAATTGCCACGGGGAAATGCCTTCTATGCCATGAGTGCACCGAGAAACTCTACTGTGACCAAGTGCTTGCTGTTTCAAGGCATGGATATCGAAAGCGACGATTACGGGCCGGCTGGGGTTTTTGGAAGCTTTCAACAACAAAATGTGGAGGTTGTTTATGACTTGGACAAGGAGAGAATTGGGTTCCAGGTGACTGATTGTGCCTTGTCTTGGACTTCACAAGGGCTCCACATTCAAAGAAACAATTGAGCTTCTTCTTATATGTGGTGGTGATCTCTACATGCATGTACTATATATGTGAACTGAAGTGCCCGTGCGTCTGTCTGCAAATTTATTTGCTATGAATTGGTTATATATTTATGGCGTGTGTATGTACCTTCAAAAGTTTTAAAACTTAATTTGTTGAACGTGTATGCTTAGCTAATTTAATCGTTTTTAAAACTTCCCAACTAATAATTAGTAGTTATGATGTAGGTGCATTAATCGTGTCTTCTACATATAAGTATATCGTGGGATTTAAAACTCAAGATCATGAGTCTCGGGGTCTCACTTTTGTCACTAGCTCAAGAGATCCTTGTCTTGACGGTACGTATGTATTTTGAAATATCAATAAGATTATATTCATGTCATGAGTTTTGAAAATGGGTGATGCTACATGTACATGGAGGGTTACACGTTGGGTTACACGTTGCAATTGAAATTACATAAATATCATTAATTTATTTTGGAAATTTTTTTTTCAAATTAAGTGGAGGGATAATATTGTAATTTCATGTGCATTGTATAACCCAAATTTCATGTGCATTGTATAACCCAACGTATAACCCTATATGTACATGTAACATTTTTCTTTGAAAATTGTGTCGCCGTCTTTTTTTAGTTAGGTTAAATTAAATCTCGTATATATATTTAGAACCGACGACGGTCAAATTATAAATCCTAATTGGTTGATTTCCTAGAAATAATAATTTACTTTATTTTAAAAAAACAATAATTTACTTAATTACATTTGATTAGTACTCCATCCGTCTCAAATACATAGTCCTACTTTTTTTTCACACAGATTAAGAAAAAATTATTGGAAAAGTAAATGTTATACAAACTTCCTATTTTATCCCTATTTAATGTATTAAAAAATGATTGCACAATTTTCAATGTGTAGTTAATAGGGAGTATATTAGTAAAGGAGTGTAAAAAAATATTACTAAATGATGCCCCGGTAAGCCAGGGGGCAGGGCCACGAATGCCCCAGAGTGGCAGGGCCATATTAAGGCTGGTCAGGAGCCTCAGGAGCCCGGGAAACCAGGTCTGCAGGACTTAGATAAGGCCCGTGTTTTAGGGGCATGATCCCCACGATTATCATAAATCCGAGCTTTCTGGGTTCATCGTACGTGACAGGCAAACGTGGGCAACTACCGCACCCACGATCCAGATCGTGGCCACTACCCTGGAATTGCGGAGTGACACTCTCACTCCAAGGCCTATAAAGACCTGCTCACAGATATTTGTAGAGGTATGTTCATCAAAACTTCCAAAGCACTATACTCATTTCTCTAAAAAGCCCACTCTATTTCTAAGTCTAACTTAAGCATCGGAGTGGCCCCGCCGAAAACCCCTCCGGCGCCCCACTAACGTGCTTTTTATTCCCTTCCTTGGTGTGCAGATCATCTTGATTAAGGAAGGACAGCTCATATATTACCTCCATTAGCCCGGTTACCACGTCAGGCCCACATCACTACCCTGATAGCCCGGGCCCTGGTTTTACAAACCATCATCATTGGCGCCGTCTGTGGGAAAGCTTGATCTATAGACGTAGATATGGATTCTCATGATCAAACATCACCTGGAGACCATCAGCCAGGACGGAATATTACCATTCCCTTGGAGCAGTTAGAATCATATGTCCAAGATGTGGTACGGAAGTCGTTGATAGCTGCAAAGCAGCCACAATCAAAGGACATAACAGTGGAGGAAGAAGGGAATCAGGGTAATCCAAACCCTACTGCCCAGGTTCGAGAAGGAGAAGAAGAAGAAGAAGAAGAAAGCTCTTGGATGCACTCAATACAGCCGTCCAAGGCAGATGAGTTGCATGAACTCAGGAGGAAGGCACAGAAGTTGGAGGAGGGGGGTTCCAAAATGGCTTGCCCTATCAAAATTCCGGGTTGCCCTTTTTCACAGGAGGTGATAGAGGAACCCTTGCCACTGAATTACAAGTCGGCAAAAATCCGGGAGTACGATGGGAGCACAGACCCAGAGGAGCACCTGGCTCGGTTTGAAAATGTAGCCATGTTACATTGCTATGAAGATAAGATCAAATACAAAGTCTTCCTAACCACTTTGGTGGATTCTGCCCAAAGATGGTTTGAGAAGTTGGAGCCCCAAAGTGTTCAATCATTTGCAGAATTCAAGCAAGTGTTTTTGCAGCACTTCGGCAGTAGCAAGAGGTATAGGAAAACTGCCTATAGCCTCTTTGAAGCAAAGCAGTCAGGAGAGGAGTCTCTACGAACCTATATCAAAAGGTTTAACAAAATTGCTTTGGAGGTCTCGACTTGTGCCCAGGAGACCAAGATCACGGCTTTCACTCAAGGTCTTCGGGAAGGGGAATTTTTCAAATCACTAGTGAAAAAAGCACCCCGGACCTTCGAAGATTTGCTGGCTCGGGCTGAAAAATACATTAACATGGAGGAAGCTCAGAGGCAGAAAAAGGAGGTGGCCCGACGGGAGGGAGGCCGGGAACAAGGAAGAAGTAGAGAGAACCATGATCCCATGGGGCGATTGTCCCGGTATGCTCCGTACCGAGGGACCCAAGATAAGGCTGTTCATATGTGTGAAGAAAGGGTGGACACGCAGGCCCCTGTTTCTAAGGAGAAGCTCTGGAAGTACTGTGCACTTCATCAAGAGTGCACTCATGACACCAGTGAGTGCCGAACTCTGCAGCAAAGACACCAACTTCCTTATGTTAGAGATGGTAGGCCGGTCCCAAAAAAGCCCCGAAGCGTGCTTTGGTTTCGGGGGTCACAAACATCGATTCCTCCCCGGGATGCCATCAGCTCTCGGGAAAAAGGGAAACAAGAAATGGATCATGCAAAAAAAGACAAAACATCTGGAGACGGGCCAGCCAAAGGTATCATTAACATGATATCGGGAGGATCTATGGACGGAGATTCCAACCGGGCTAGGAAGGCCTGGAGTCGGAGGAAAAGTTTAGGGGTGGAGGAAGGAAGGCAGGTGCGGGGCCAATCATCACATTTGGACCCCAAGACCTGGAGGGAGTAGACTTACCACATAATGACGCCTTGCTTATACAAGCTCGGATCGCCAATTATGATGTTCGAAGGGTGTTTGTTGACTCGGGAAGCTCAGTAAATGTCCTTTTTCAAGAAGCATTTGAGCAGATGGATTTGCAGGGTTATAAGTTGAGCCCGGTAAAAACCGCCTTGTATGGTTTTGCCGGGCACACTGTCCAACCCCAAGGGGAAATGTTGCTGCCTATCACCTTGGGATCAGGAGATGAGAAGAGGACGGTCATGACAAGATTCACATTAGTGGAAGCACCTTTTTCCTATAATGTCATCTTGGGTAGGCCGGCTATGAACTCTTTCAAAGCCGTAGCCTCAGCTTACCATCAAAAGATCAAATTCCCAGTGGAAGATAAGGTTGGAGAAGTCCGAGGAGATCAGCCTTCCTCTCGAAAATGCTATGCCGAGACAGTGAAGATAGATTACAAGAGGGCAAGACAGAATGGAAAGGAAGGAGCCTTGGGGGGAAGAGAAGTCTGTTCTGTGGAGGAATCTAAAAGCGAGTATGAAGAGGTAGAGATAGAGCTCGGGCAAACAGGGAAGTCTGTTAAAATAGCCCGGGATTTAGACGCATGGTTGATTGAAGCATTGAGAGGCTGCCTCATTCAGAATAAGGATGTGTTCGCCTGGGCTCAGGGTGATTTGGTGGGAGTTTCATCTCAGGTGGCAGAACACAAACTAAACATCAGCCCGGGTTCCCGACCTGTCTTACAAAAGAAGAGGCATTTTGGGACCGAGAAGGATAAAGTGATAGCGGAGCAGGTTCAAGAGTTACTGCGGGCCGGGCACATCAAGGAAATACAATTTCCTACTTGGTTGTCCAATGTAGTGCTAGTACCAAAGGCTACTGGGAAGTGGAGAATGTGTGTGGATTTTCGGGATTTAAATAAAGCCTGTCCCAAGGATTGCTATCCTTTACCCCGAATTGACCAGTTGGTGGACTCCACATCCGGGTGTGAGTTGCTGAGCTTCATGGATGCATACCAGGGCTATCATCAAATTCCTTTAGCCCTGGAAGATCAAGACAAAGTCAGCTTTGTCACCTCGGGAGGTTCCAGGCCCCGGCACCCATCATAAGCCCAAGGCATATATAAGCCCTTGGCATTATATAAGCCCGGGAAGTTCCAGGCCCCGACACCCATCATAAGCCCAAGGCATACATAAGCCCTTGGCATTATATAAGCCCGGGAGGTTCCAGGCCCCGACACCCATCATAAGCCCAAGACATATATAAGCCCTTGGCATTATATAAGCCCGGGAAGTTCCAGGCCCCGGCACCCATCATAAGCCCAAGGCATATATAAGCCCTTGGCATTATATAAGCCCGGGAGGTTCCAGGCCCCGGCACCCATCATAAGCCCAAGGCATATATAAGCCCTTGGCATTATATAAGCCCGGAAGGTTCCAGGCCCCGGCACCCATCATAAGCCCAAGGCATATATAAGCCCTTGACATTATATAAGCCCGGGAGGTTCCAGGCCCCGACACCCATCTTACGCCCACGGCATATATAAGTCCTTGGCATTACCTACTCTTTTATTTATATATAAGGCATTAAATAATGGATAACAAGAACAGATGAGTTACATTGACAACGGATTACGAGAGGAGGGGCTCCTACGGCCCAATTACAAATAATAATTCAAAGTGCGGGGGTATTAGAGGGACCGGCATCTGCAGTTGTCTGACTCGGGGCAGCCTTCGCATTTTCAGCTCCTTGGGTGGCGGGGAGGGAGTCGATGGCCTTATCCAAGTCGGGAAAATCTCTTTTGTCAGAATACCATAGGCCAGCTTCCTCGAATTGATCTCGGCATTTGTAAAATCCGACCTGGAAAAAGGTGTACGATCTATCCACCACTGCCTCTTGAAACTCAGCAGAAGATAGGAAAACTGCTTTGAGCTCTTCTTCTGACTTCAGGCGAGTTTCCAGAGCTGACACTGCTTTCTCCGCTTTATTCCTCGCACTGGCCGCTTCAGCTTGAGCCTCTGCAGCTCGGTTCTCAACCGCCCTCAACTCAGCCGTAGTGGTGGCTAGAGCATCTCGAGCCTGCCCTAGATCAGATTCAGAGCGGGCACGGTCTAGCTGAGCAGAGTGAAGACCTTGCTCGGCTGCCTCCAGGGCTGAACGGAGGCTAGACGCCGCTTGATCATGACTTTGTTGTGCCATCATCAAGTCCTGTTCCAGTCTTTTGATCAACTCCGCGGCAGCTCGAGACTTCTCAGCCTCTACGTGTGCCCGATCAGTCTCAATCCGACCAAATCTGGTCGCGTCTTCATAGCTGTCCACCAGCATATGCAGTCCCTGAAAGCAGAGGTATTAGAAATGGAAAACAAAACATGTTCGAGGCTAGGAGAAGTAAACTTACGGATATAACCCGGTTGGTGCCCTCGAAATACTTCACGTTCGGGTTTTGGTTGTAGAGGTGGAGCTGCTCCGCAGAAGTCAAGAGGTCCTTCAGTATCCGTACTCCCCGGCCAGAGGCCCCGGCTTGGAATATATTTTCCCTCGCACCAAAGGGACTAGATCCCTGGGCAGCCTGGTAGAAAGGGGCCAAGGGGGGGAAAGAGGGAGAGAAAGGAGCCACCTCTTCTGGGTCACTAAGTATGACCATGTCTGGTTCCTCTATGGCCTTCCTCTTCCGCGTCAAAGGAGAGGAGGGACCGGCAGTAAAAGGAGCCTGATCATTCGTCACCCCTGCCTCCACAGATGGAACTATCAAGGGAACAGCAGAAGGTGAAGGAGCGGAGACCTCGGGGGTGACAACGGCTGTGGCAGCCTCCTGACCTAGGGCTTGTTGAGCCCTGCGTTCCTCTGCTAGTTGAAGGACTCGGGTCTTTCTAGCTGCCTCTGCAGCCCTGGCTTCTTTTTTTTCCCGGGCAGCTGCCTTCTCGGCTGCCCGTTTCTGAGCAAAGACCTGCTTCATCAGTCGAGATTTTTTCTTCTTAGGCGGGGCTGGGGATGCTGCGCAAAAATGATAGAAATCGGTACATTAGAAATAGCATGTAATACAAGCAAATACATGGTAACAGTAAAGCATACCAGAGACTGGGGCCGAGGCATCATATTCATCAATAATCCGGTCAACCGGATCCATTACCCGGGCACCCAGCCCGTAGTCATTCAAACATTTTTCCTCCAGGAGAGGGGCTGAAGAAAACTTCTGGTTTTCCATTAGCTCTTGGGATCGGAGGTAGGGTTCCTCCAACTTATAATTTTTAGGGAGCTCGGGCTGAAGAGGAAGGGCTTTCAAAAATTGGGTAGGTCTGGTTCGGGCACCAGGGAGTTGAATATAAAAGAATCTTTCTTTCCATCCCTTCCAAGAGGAAGGAGTATCATCTAGAAACCGGGCATTCTGCCGGGCATTCAAAGAGAAAGCCATCTCAGTGAAACGGCAGGCATAATAGTAGTGAAAGATGAGAGGGGTGATGGCTAAGTTGTTCGCTTTGAAAAGAACGTAAGTGGCAGCCATCATACGGAAGACATTGGGATGAAATTGGTTCAAGGAAACCTTGTAAAAATAAGCAATTTTGTAATAAAAGGGATGAATAGGGAAACGAAGCCCATTCCTGAGCTGTTCCCTGAAGAAGGTATAAAACCCCTCGGGCGACCGGTCAGCCCGGCCTAGGGGCCCCGGAATGAGAATAGAGTACGCAGGAGGAATGTTACCCATAAGCCTAAGTTCCTCTATGGATTCTGGGCGGAGGGTACTGGTAAAGTGGGAGAACCAGGGACCTTCGGGGTTTGGTTTGGGCAAAGGAAGGAGAGGCCCAGAGTCGGAGATTTTAGCCTTACCCTTGTCCTTAGAAGGCCCGATTTTAGCCTTCTTCGGACGAGATGAGGAGGGGGCTACTGTGGATTGGACATGGGAGGTAACAGGAGGGGGAGAATCGTGGCGTAAGGCCTCGGATTCTATATCAGAGGAGCCACGAACGTGGCCACCGGAGGTTGAAGATGTGGAATTTGACATGTTCAAGGGACAAGAAAACTTTAAGGTAAGATAGACAGAAAACTTACAGAAGAAAGCAAGCTTGCTACGCGGAGTCGCCGGAGCCGGAGAAGCTTAGAAGCAGGGAAGGAATACGTGAACAGGGAAAGTAAAGAAAAAGTGAAGAAAGGGGTCTAGTATTTATAGGCGAAGAGCTTTAATTCTGGCCGTAGATGAAAAGATGATCGAAGGGTAAGGGTGACCTTGGAAAGTTGAACCGGGCAGCGTAATGATGACGCGGGCAGTCGAAAGGACAGGTAACGTCCTCTGACACCTGCCCGTCTTTTCAAATTCTAGGGTTAACGTCAGCCCTAGAACTTTTGGACATTAATGGGAGATACCCCAAGAAAGCCGTGGTAGCAAGGCCTTGAATAGCCAGGGGCAGGACTGTAAGTCAGGACAGCGAGTAAGACTCTAGCCCGACTATTTTTGGGATGAGCAGTGATGCCCCGGGGGGCAGGGACATAAAGAGTCAGGGATTACAGGGTTGTATTAAAGCAAGGGTGGCGGAGCTGTAAGTCAGGACAGCGAGTAAGACTCTAGCCCGACTATTTTTGGGATGAGCAGTGATGCCCCGGGAGGCAGGGACATAAAGAGTCAGGGATTACAGGGTTGTATTAAAGCAAGGGTGGCGGGGCTGTAAGTCAGGACAGCGAGTAAGACTCTAGCCCGACTATTTTTGGGATGAGTAGTGATGCCCCGGTAAGCCAGGGGGCAGGGCCACGAATGCCCCGGAGTGGCAGGGCCGTATTAAGGCAGGCCAGGAGCCTCAGGAGCCCGGGAAACCAGGTCTGCAGGACTTAGATAAGGCCCGTGTTTTAGGCGCATGATCCCCACGATTATCATAAACCCGAGCTTTCCGGGTTCATCGTACGTGACAGGCAAACGTGGGCAACTACCGCACTCACGATCCAGATCGTGGCCACTACCCTGGAATTGCGGAGTGACACTCTCACTCCAAGGCCTATAAATACCTGCTCACAGATATTTGTAGAGGTATGTTCATCAAAACTTTCAAAGCACTATACTCATTTCTCTAAAAAGCCCACTCTATTTCTAAGTCTAACTTAAGCATCGGAGTGGCCCCGCCGGAAACCCCTCCGGCGCCCCACTAACGTGCTTTTTATTCCCTTCCTTGGTGTGCAGATCATTTTGATTAAGGAATGACAGCTCATATATTACCTCCATTAGCCCGGTTACCACGTCAGGCCCACATCACTACCCTGATAGCTCGGGCCCTGGTTTTACAAACCATCATCACTAAATATGATATATGACTATGTATTTGGGACAAACAAAAAAGAAAACGTGAACTATATAATTGAGACGGAGGAAGTATATTTATATCTGATGCAGCATTAGCAACTCAACTTTCGAAACAAACACTTAGCTAGCCTAAATGCATCTTATGTAACCCGATAACCAATTATGCATTTTAACTGACAGCTAATTTGATCCAGTTTCTTTGTTTATTGGTGCACTTAGCGACCACTTAAATTTCTCTCAAAATAATTTCGCTTGGGCAGATACGTACAACCTTATTTTTAGGGCAAAATTTTCTGTAAATAAAAATATTTAGTCATTAAATTTTGTATGTTATAATTTATAGATGATAAAAGACTAAATATCATTTTTTAATCCCAATTTTTAAGTTGAGATTTTTGAACTAATGTGTGATTCATCATAATTTAATTTAAACAATCGATTTATGGTACCACAAACATACTTTTTTTTTTTTAATATTTACAACCATATTATTTAGTATTTCCCAATATTTTGCAATAGATATTGAAAAAATTAATGCATACACACTAAGGCTTCATTTGGAAAAATACTTTAAAAATGTTTTAGTGTTTTACAAATGAAAATATCTTAATGTGAGTTAAACGATATTAATCCAAATAGTGTATGTGTTTTTTTTTTATGAAATCTAAATATAGTTTTTAAAGAACTATAGAAATGAGTTTTTTTTTTTAAAAAAATGCTTTTAGAATAACAAAATGCGAGTTAAACGGGAATTTAAACGCTTATATAAAATATTTGTACATACGTCTTCTTAATTATTTTTGTGGGCAAGAAGTCTCTTGTATAATGATCCTACAACTATTTTATCTGTGAGATGGATAACTTGATCTATATTTAGAATAAAAAAGTAATATGTTTGACTTAAAAATAAGATTTTTATCCGTTTTGTGCATGTTAACAAAATATCAAAATTTTTCTCTACATTTTTTTGACAGCTTTCTCAATTATTAATTGATAGTAGCGAAAATTTATTGCATGTAAAGTATAAATACAATAGAAATCAATCAAATCATCATAATTCAGCCCAACTTTCTACTGGCCCAACGGCGATGGATTCCCATTGCCAGGAGTCGCAAGTTCGAGTCTCTACACTGGGAGATATAAATAACAATTGAATTGAATCCCCCCTAGGGTTTATTACTCCTGCTCGTCGGAAATCTGAGGCAGCAACCATGCGAAAATCACGGCTCCTCCGGGAACCTGCCGAAGCCAATCCCAGTTCATCGGAATCGAGATACTCGTACGGTCTGCTCAGAGTGGCGGTGGCCCAAATTTGCCAATCGATGGGCTTCAAGGGAGCCCAACACTCGGCCTTGCAAGTCATCACAGACATTGCCGCCAGGTACTTGAAAACCGTAGCCAAGGCAGCGGCTACCTCCGCCAATGCCCGCGGCCGCACCCAATCAAATCTTCCTGACATCATCCTTGCCCTCGAAGACTTGGCCTCCGTACAGGGGTTCCCCGGAGCGTCGCGAGTTGATCCACACTCGTTGTATGCCTCGGCTGCGATCAAGGATTTGATGAATTTTGTCAAGTACACGGATGAAATCCCGTTTGCTCAGCCTTTGCCGCCAAGGACAATTTTTTCTCAGCAGGGGAAGTTGAGTGGGCCAAGTGATGTCAGATGGCAATGTGATGGGGAAAATATGAGGCATGTGCCAAGTTGGTTACCGGCTTTGCCATCGGTGGCGGTGCCTGAGGAGAAGGAAAGGAAGTGGGAGGAGGGTAGATGGGGGTGTTTGAATGGTGGTGAAAGGAGGGAAGAGGGTGATAGAGGGCAAAGCGTGGTGAAAAGAGAGGGAAATAAGGGCATTGAATTGCTGGGACAGGGAAAAAGACTGAAAGTGGGTTTTATCATAGGAATCGGCAACGGTAGAGTGGCTTGAGTTGTGAATGAACAAGATTGAAGGATGACTTATGGCAAAAGATCATTATTAGCTGCTACTGATGTTTATCACCAAATGGTCATCATAATATGAACCTCTGTTCTTTTGTGCATTGGTTTGTAGGCAAAGCACATGATTCTGCTCAATTCAGTTCAATACTTGAAAATGAAGCAAGCCTTTTTGTGCTCTGGGGCAATGTCTGATAATGATGGTGCGAATGTTCAAAATCAACTATGCGCATACAAGCTGCTGATTGGCAAGCTATCTGCTGAATATTCAAGAGGGAGCAGACAGATGTGTAACACTAATTATATGAAGTAGCGAAAGAAAATTTGCACACGCAGGTTACAGCAACTGCGGACTTATATCTAATGGAGTAAACATGGTGTTTATATGCACATGCATCATTTACATAACCAATGCACCACAGATGAGTCAACGTCTGAGGCTCACCAGCTCTATATCAAATATGAGCGTTCCTAAAGTTGAGCCTTCTCCATTGGCCAGGCGTGTTGGATTGAAGATTGTGGTAAATAACCTTTGTCTGTCAAAAAACTGCACACCAAGGAAACCAATCAGCTTTATTACAAACTAAAGGATATCTAAGATCAATCAATTTATTTGTCCTAATTATATTTCATTTTAGTTCTTTATGTGCTTTTCTAGTTCCAGCTTAATATTTTGTGCCCAAAACAGAGATCGCCCCGCATCCCTGATGGGCATTCTCCGACGGTGGAGCTTCTGACAATGGCGTCAAGCAAACCACACAACCGTGCCATATGAGAAACTTGAGCCAAATCCAGATAGATAACAAACATTAGAAAATGGAGTAACTCCAGAGATCACATACATTCGGTGGAATCGGTTCTTGAGACGTGTTTTGATATCCTTGAGATGGTGGAATAATGATTCTGCGGATGCCACCAACTCTCATTGATCTTACTGCTGATTCAACTCCAGCTATAACCTAATCAGTTCAGATGTAGCAAACATAATCTGTTACTTGACAGATTTCACATTACAAATATTTACTGATATAATTAGTTCAAAGACTTCCTTCTATCTTGGTATATTCTACAAAAAATCATTCGAAGATAGAAAATTGAAGAGCATTGCTTACTTTTCCAGAACCGAGGACAAATTCAAAAGGAACAGGCTCTCCATTGGCGTCCTTATGATCATAGGTCGAGTCGAAGCGCCATCCCTGCTTCGCCGCCAATCTTCCATAGTAATGAATAGCTACCTTTATGGTCCAAATTAAAGGAGGGGATGACACACTGTAATCAAGAACTCCACAAGCATCCATCCAATCACAAAGTAAAAAACAGCAATGAAAAGAATATTAAGGAAGAGCAGACCTTGTCGCCATCAACTGGAGCGTCCCCACCTCCGCCAACTCGAAGGTCGAGAGCCTTGACACCGCCAGAGCCGGGGAGCTCGACGAAATCTGAAATGGTGGGCTTGGAGGAGGCGTGAGGAGGATCCGAGAACCCCAGTCCGGTGAAAATGGTGGTGAATGTGAAGAGCGAGAGAGCTTTCCTTCTGGTGGTGGGCAACGCAGGTGTGCGATAGGAAGGAAGCCGAGCGATGGAAAATGGTGAAATAGGCGAGAATCGCAAGTGAATGGACATGATTGGCGGGAGGGATAGGGGCGGGCTTGTTGGTTGGGAATTATACGGTGCACTGGTTTTTTGGGCTCTGTTTTGTATCGATCCAGGCCCATTGAAGGACCAGGTCCAAATTCTGGTCAAATCCAGTCCAGGGCCCACACACACTGTACTAACTACTAATGCTATCAATTGCTACGCGTACCTGTAGTTAAACGTGATTTTTCACCTTATTTTTGGAACGATTATGTTTTTTTTTAAAAAATAATGTTAATCAATTTGGGAAAGAAGTTGATTAAGTAATTTGTTAGATAAATAAATAAATTTGAGTATTTTACTCTCGTATATATGTACATCTGTCATGATTTTTTAATAAAGAAATTATATTTTTGCTCGTTATTCAAAATATAACATAATTCCTTGAATTTTCCTTTTATAAGAAAGGTACAGGCATTATTAGCATTTACTTCTTTTGACGTATTATAAATTGTGCACTATCAAATGTATAGTGCAGGAGAGATAATACAGATAATCTAATATTATTGAGTTGATAAAAAAAGTTTTTGCCAAAAAAAAAGTGTTAAATAAAATTGGAAGTTTTAGGCCACCATTAGTCCATTAGGACAACACTTTAATAATAAATGCATCCAAAGATGAATAGTATTATTTTTAGACTGAGACCAGCCGAAAAAAAAATATATAAAAATTCACGAATAAAATCCATCCTTCCTTAAAAAGAAAAACGCGCATTTAGGTAATCAATCACAAGGACATCATTTGGTTAATAAAATTTTAAAAATCACTTTCAATTTCTTTAATCCACTGACCAATAATTAAAAAAATCATATATTTGAATGTGTAAAATATTATTCGCTTATATTGTGTAATGTATTATCATATATTTGAAAATGTAAAAGTATAAAATATTATTCACATATATCATGGGTAAATTGTAATGTATATTTATTATCATTAAAGATCATATGTACAAGTACTCACCGAAACACACTGCACATGTATATATTATATATTACCTAAACTAAACAAAATCAAGAAAAGCAGGCTGGTTAGCATTGAATCTGGCCGCGTCGTGGGCGAAGGAAGCAGGATGAATATGGTGGAAAGCAGCGAAGAAGATGACGATTTCCCCTCCATGGAAAGTGTCACCTCACAGTCCAAAATCGACACCGTTTACCAGTCCAAGACTGAGAAAGTACGGCTTTATTTTGAAATTTCCAAGCTAACTTACTCTAAATTTTACACTCTTTTTCTTATTGATGAATCACCCATTTACAATTGTTGTTTTTGATCGCTTTTTCCTTTAACCTACTGAGCCAATGAATCTACTTGCCGCTGGAAAAATATGAATTTCAGGGACTAAAAGTTGTCGTTTTTACTCGTACGTAAGGGAGAAATTGCTTGCAACTTGGGAAATTCCTTATTTTGAGCTACGCAACTAAATGACAATGCTGATGTAGTTGAATAATTCCAGGATGTCCCTTTGCTCCACTATGTAAAATGCTTGATACAGCCAGATTAGGCTTTCTCTTCGGCATTTGCCTATGGAAACTGGGAATTATGCATCTCTCTGTTGTTTCCGTGATTTGAGATGCTAATATTAATCTTTTTCACTTCTTAACCTGTTTTCTCTTTACGGTTTACCTTGGTGAAATATTCCTAATGTAATTCTTGGCATCCTTCTTGATGTTCTGTTATCCTTTTCATTCTCTTGTTGCTACCCCGTAATTGCTCAGAATTTTATCTCTTTAGGGAATCAGGAAGATCTGTTTTGAACTCCTGGATCTCAAAGATGCAGTTGAAAACTTGTGCGGTGATACACACACAAAGTATTTGGCATTTTTGAGGTGACGCATTCCCCTGTTTTTATGTGAGACTATCTTACAGCTGCAAAGTTGGCTGCACATTGTATGGTGTTTTCATCGCATGTATTTTGATTAATGTTTATTTGTACATACAGAATGCACATTAAAAAAAAACAGGAAGAATACGTGGGTAATTGCTCTTAGGTTGGTAGAAAGGACTAAGGAGTAAGGATCAATTTACTGTTGAAATACGGGAATTCAATTCTGGTTTTCCGCAAAATTTAACCGTTATACCAAGTTAGATATTCCATGTTATGCTAGCCTTAATAACGAACTGGCTGAGACAGTTTCCTGTCAATCTATTTGTGGTGCTTAATCATTTTTCATGATTACCTAAACATAAACAATTGACTTGAGCTTTTAATGGTAATTGTAGGTTATCTGATGAAGTAGTTGAAACAAAACATGAGTTAAATGAGCTTCAAAAGCATATTTCTGCACAGGGGATTCTTGTGCAGGATCTACTGAGTGGTGTGTGTCAAGAATTGGAAGAATGGTCCCGAGCTAGTGGTGATGTCCAGGAAGCTCCAGAAAGCCATCAACCTTCTGAAATTGATTATATAATCCCAACTGAAGTGGAGGATCAAAGAACCCAAGTGTTGGAGCACATTGATGTTCTTTTGGCCGAGCATAAGATAGATGAAGCAATCGATGCAATTGATGGTGGAGAGCGAAATAATTCAGAGCTGAAAGGCTCAGGGGACAATGCAGCTGATGAATGCTCCTCGTTCAAGTCTGCTCTGTCGAAAAGGAAGGAAATGCTTGAGATGCAACTTATCGAGATTAGCAAACAACCTTCTGTTGGTGTTTTAGAAATGAAAAAGGTTTTATCTGGCCTTTTAAAGCTTGGGAAAGGTACCTTAGCACATCAGATATTTTTGAAATCTTATGGATCCCGCCTCCAGAGAAGTATTGAAGATTTTCTTGCTCTATGTCCTTGCTACCCTGAAACGTATTCGGCAACATTGTCTAACCTTGTCTTCTCAATGATTTCATTGGCGACTAAAGAATCTGGTTTGATGTTTGGGGACAATCCCGCTTACAGTAATAAAATTGTTCAATGGGCTGAATGGGAGATAGAATCATTAGTCCGGTTGGTCAAGGAAAATGCACCATCTTCTGAGATAGCTTCTGCTTTACGTGCAGCTAGTGTATGCGTTCAGGCTAGTCTTAACCACTGCTCTGCCTTGGAATCACAGGGTCTCAAATTGTCAAAGTTGCTTTTGGTGCTTTTGCAGCCTTATGTTGAAGAGGTCTTGGAATTAAATTTTCGACGAGCTAGAAGAGTGGTTCTCGATTTGGTTGGAGGGGATGAAACCATGCCTTTATCACCTCGCTTTGCGTCTCCACTTTCGACTTTTGCGACTTCATCGGATGCCATGGTTGACTGTGGAATGAGATTTATTTTTGTTGTCAAGGTCAGTTGGATTGCGTTGCATGAGTGGAATGATTGATTGCAAAATTTATGCATTAGTTTGTTAAGTTGTAGTTTTAATTAAATATTAGATGAGGATGGAAAAGTTGGCAAATTGCTTTTATCGTGAACTGATTCATCGTATCGTTTATTACAATAACTGGACAAGTGTGAAATCACAGGAAATTTTGTTTAAATCAATTTCAATTCTCATTGATTAATTTCTTCTGCAGGAGATAGTTGAGCAGCTAACCGGTTTGGTGATCCTGCATTTTGGAGGAAACATATTGGCAAGGATTTCACAACTTTTTGATAAGTATGTTGACCTTTTGATAAAAGCCTTAACTGGTCCCTCTGAAGATGACCATCTTATGGAGCTAAAGGAGCACATACCTTTGAAAGCTGAAACAGATTCACAACAACTTGCTTTGTTGGGTACTGCATTTACTATTGCCGAAGAATTGTTGCCAATGGTAGTTTCACGAATTTGGAATGTGTTAAATGAGAGCAAGGAAACAGGGGCTGGAGTAGCTGATAATATCTTATCTTCTGTAAGTAATGCTGTTGATCCTAAGGAATGGAGACGTCAACTTCAGCATTCTCTGGATAAACTTAGAGATCATTTCTGTCGACAATATGTTTTAAGCTTCATTTATTCTAGAGATGGAGAAACCCGATTAGATGCACAGATTTATATACGTGGCAAAGAGAAAGATTTAACTCGGAACTCTGATCCGCTCCCGTCACTTCCATTCCAGGTTTTTGTTTTTTTGCTCCAACCCTTTCCCCCCTTGCCCGTGATGATTTCCTTTTGATGGATATACATATCTTAATTTAATTTATTGATAATCATTACACAGGCATTATTTGGGAAGTTACAACAGCTAGCAGCTGTGGCTGGAGATGTTTTGCTAGGAAGAGAGAAGATACAGAAGGTTCTGCTGGCAAGGTTGACAGAGACAGTGGTCATGTGGTTGTCAGATGAGCAGGAGTTTTGGGGTGTTCTAGAGCTCGATTCAGCTCCTCCTCTTCGGCCAGTTGGGCTGCAGCAGGTATTTGTAACATGTCATTCCTTTTCCTTTCCATGTTTTTCTTCTCCACAGCAAGTGATTCTCCGTCCGTGTATTGCAGTTAATACTTGATATGCACTTCACCGTTGAAATTGCACGTTTTGCGGGGTATCCATCTAGGCACGTGCATAAAATAGCCTCAGACATAATTGCTCGGGCAGTGAAGGCATTCTCTGCCAGAGGAATTGATCCCCAAAGGTAAACTTACCTGTCTCATTTAATTACCTGACGTTAGTGAATTCTGTTGTCAACACTCTTTCTTTTCAGTTGTCTTCCAGAGGATGAATGGTTTGTGGAAACCGCAAAAGTTGCAATAAACAAGCTTCTGATGGTAGCGTCGGGGTCGGATATATCAGAAATTGATGACGAGGAGCACATAATATTGGAGGACGAGGTGGTCTCAGATTCAGATGACTCTCCTTCGTCTCTGTCATCGGTGGATACCGAAGAGTCATTTGCATCTGCAAGAATGGAAGAATTGGACAGTCCTGTGGACTTGACTGATCCTGAAAACTGATTACCCTAAAATAACTGAACGAGACCTATTTAGTATGGAATGATTCCTCATAATATGAGATCCCCTGTACTGCTACCAATTTACTTCATTAACATGTATCTATATATCTCGTTGATTCTTGGTGGGTGTGTTGTTTTTTTTGTTTTTGTTTCTTTTTCCGGGGGGAAGATTTCTGCCAAAATGTGACTCCCTCTCATCCACTAATTAGTGAACTTAGTGCTATAACCTTGTACTTGTCTCAGGGTGGTAACTATATATATTTTTTAAAGATGGAATTCTAGTCTAGTCTAGGATAAAAAACGCGGTGTTTAACAATCACCTATATAAAATGTGAACAAACGAAAGGGACAAAAAAGGGGACATGGAAATTGATAAAAAATTACTGCTGCTCAAAAAATGAATGCAAGGGTACTGGGTGCATGGGGACAAAGGGGAATGTCTATTGAATGAATGGATTTAACAATGTTATTATATGGTACGCGTATGATCATAAATGAGCAATTTTCATTTTTCAGTGGTTCATTAATCTGCTGCCTGGAATGTGCGATAATGGATCGGAATGGTGCACCAAAACAAAATAATAACTATGCACCAAAAAAAATATAGGTGATGCTGATTCTGTTGTGTTACACTGGCCTTCGAAAACTCTCTTGCAAGTCAAGTGCGTTCAAGTATTTTTTTTGTTTACTGTCATTATGATTATGTCACCCAAGTGATTATTGGTTGTAAACATGATCCACATTTTTTTATGTCCAGAGCTCATCTGTTGCAAATAATATGGATCAAAGTACCTTTTCCAAAGACAAGTGTCCGTGTTGCACAAGATTTGCCAGTGTTCTACTGTTTCCCAGTTCTGCACGGGATTTTTCGCTTGGCGATTGATATAGTTGTTTTTATGTTTGTATTATGGCCAGGGATTCTTTGATTTAATCTACGCAGAGATTTAATCCCTATTACGGAGAATGTGGCCGAGTAGCATGTAGCAGAATCTAAAATCCAGGAACACATAGGTAGTGTTTGAAATTTTGTTAAGAAAAGCCGAGAAGTGCTTCCACCATTTTTCCCTCTGGTATAGTTCATGAACTTTGTGAAAATGGAAAGTTGATGTCTAACTTATGCAATTGCTGGTACTGTATCTATCTGTTCGTTTGTGGCTCAGATTCTTTACAATTGTGGTCCTGGTTAGGTGAAGAGGTTACGCTTCGTTTCTTTATTATGAGAGCATATTTCTTGTCTCTTGAATGGCATGGTCACTTGCTTCACCGTCTCTCTCTCTTTCCAAATGTCAGATGGTGAATAGAAATGGTAAAACATCTCGGACAAGCGAAAATGGCTACGACACCTTCGGTTGTAGATATATTCGTACTGTCAAGGTGGAAAATACTTTCGGTAGAGACCTTTTAGTAGGGACTAGTAACTTACGTAGCATTCTTGGAATTGAATTACACGCCGTTTTGAATACCATTATGCATTTGTGTCGTGTAAAGCATTTAAAATTTTTTCTGCTTTTGCGTAGATAATTTTACTGTTTGCACAAGATGGGAAATTCATCTTTATCCTGCTTTTGTTTCAGATACCTAAACGTTTATTCGTGGAAAGCTCGTGCTTGGATGACGATGAAAAGAATAAAATCCGCGTGTTTCAATCTTCTACTTCTTTTCTGGGATATTAAGAGGCAGCAAATGAGTAGTAGTTTCGCGTGTCTTCTCGCGAATCTCAAGTATCGATGAAGCAAGCAAGCAGAAGAGGAAAAAAGAAAGCTATAGCGTGTGATCATATGGAATATTATTTTGGTGGTGGGGGACTGGAATCTTTTGATACAATGGATTATGACTTGAGATGTGATATGGCATTTGTTTGTCAAGCACCAAACGGTGGCTTATATGTGATTGGAATTAACGCAGCCCTTCTTTTTGATATTCCAAAGTGACTTGCTTCGTTCTTTCGTCTCTCCTTTTTCCCATTCAAGCCAGAAACCATAATATTATTCCTTCCATCTTCTTCATTTTCCCCAGTCATTATATATACGCCGCTGCGATGGAAGAATAGACATCTTCTTCATACATACAACATACATCCTATTGATTTTGAAATGTCTTCCAACAATCCACACCACATAGCAAATTTTCAACTAAAATACAAAGAGGTATGCGCTTTCATGTTCACTCATATTCCTCTTCTAGTTTCTTGCAACTAATTTAATCATCAAGTATATATATTTTAATGAATGACTTAATGTCCATGCAGACTCCTGGTGCCGGGAAGATGGTCATTCAACCCCAATATCTTAATATTGTTTGGGGGAGAGATGACCGATACTGGAACGTGCGCGAAGGGTACGTACGTTAAGCGACTACTTAATATACATGTATGTAGATATACTCTTTTTACATAGAAGTAAGTAATAACACTCAGCATTGTAACTGCAGGAGCATGCCTGCAGAGTTGTATCAAGTGTGTTGGCTGGAGGTTACGGGTTGCGTGGACGAAACAAATCCGAAAAAGGATTATGAAGTGGGGTTCGAAGTATCCTTAGCGCCAGATGCCTTTGGGTGGGGTGCCTCTCCTCTCTATCTTATGATTAAGAGAGGGAAAGAGGGTAAATTTGCATGGACAAAGTTTCAAGTGAACCCCGACGAGAACCAGAAGTTCAAGATTTTTGGGAAATTGTTGCGCACAAATCAGTCTTCTTCTGGTGATGATAAAAAGCTTTACTTTGGCTTGTATGAAGTATGGAGTGAAAAGTGGAAGGGTGGCCTCAGAATTCACAATGCTTATGTCCAAGAATTGAATTAATCAACACCACAAACTATACATCACAATGCTTGCATGTGTCAAACAGTTAATATAATCAACACCACAAACTATACATTTATTGTTATTAATTTTGATGTCTTTGTATAATAATAAATTGTTCCGAATGTCTTCGTGCGGCCGATGGAGAGTCTTCATTGCTTCTTTCTTTCTTTCTTTTTTTTTTTGGTTTTGACGAAAGAGTTTTCATTACTTGTGATATTTAAGGTTTTTCGAGAGTTGTGTGTTGTAATCTTGATGTAATGAATAAGTAATGTATTATTGGCTATATATGAACTGTTAGCTTTTCATGTAACCATTTTTTACTTTGCTTTTGCCTCGTTATGTAATTCGTCGGCCTAATTAGGAACGATGCGCACGGGTCATCACAGGCGGGTCGGGTTATTTTTAGAAAACCAAAAAAAAAAAGTTCAACTAATGCCAAACCCCGAATTCTATATACTAGTGAATGTTACATACATATTGTTTGTGTAATTCTATATAATATATAGAGTAATTTTCAGCTGTTCAACTATTTCTGCCCAACTCGTTCCCGACCATTAAAACCCATTACCGGGTTTTAGTTGTTTTTTTTAAAAAAAATTCGTATCACTGAAACCCACTATCAGGTTTTAGTTGTCGGAGACGAGTTGAGCAGGAATGGTTGAACAACTAAAAATTTCTAACAATATATATGTTTTATAATTGTTTTTTCTACATGTTCATTTAGTAATTGGAGTAGACGATTTCAAAGTTTTTTATATTATCATTTGAACTTTTGAAAGTGAATCATAGGTTATAATTTACTATTTTTTTTGTTGAATAAAAAAATTAATTTTCCAAGTTTACAACATCTTTTTGTAAAAACAAATTGGTGTCATAAAGTCGCACCACTAAAAGTCTCAATATTCATATATAACTAGCCATATAAATACGAAATTTTAATGATCCGTTTTAAAGAAAACTACAATAAAACTAATTGAAATGGATCATTAACTTTAGCATGACATAGATAATAGGTGACTTTTGATAGTAGAAATGAGAAATGCAATAATGTTTTCTATCATTTTTTTCCAATAATCCATATGAAATATAATGTATGTTTGAAGTTTGTAATTGTAAATTCACATTGGTGTAATCAAACAGACCAAAACATTTTTCAAATGAATCTCGGTCTTTAATTAAAGATATTATTTTAATTTTTGACTGAAAAATGTATAAATATATAAAAGTTCATATTGAAATATATTATCAAATATATCTTAATTTCATCATTATTAATAAATATATTTTAAGCATATTATTAATATAAAAATGCTAGTTACCTCTAAATTTGTAAATTAAATAATGTTCAAATAACATATTCCATATACTTTTTAAGTTTTTTATATATTATTTTCTAAGTTCTACCAACAACTTAATTTTCTCATATATTACCCACACACACACACACACAACCACACTTTTTAATATCAAATTGCCTTTCCTCTAATTATTTAAGCTATTATACCTAATAGATAATCCATATTATATATTTAGAAAACATCACTATTTTTATAATTTTTTGTTATAAATTATGACACTAATCTATTACTCTTATAAATATATGAGTTCTAATTGTGAATTCTCTAATTTGTCCTTCTTTATCTTACATACTATTAATTAAATATTTTTGTCATTTTCAATGTTTTTTTATGTTTTTCATTTCATTTTCTAGATTATTCAAGAGTAATTAATTTTTGTCCATTTATTTATTCAAGGTATATTAATTTTTTATATTTAATTTGTTTCTTAAATTAAAAAATTTAGTAATTGAAATTTATCTTAATTTTGTGTCCATTGATAATTTATTATTCAAAGTAGATTAATTGTTAAATTTAGTTCATTTCTTAAACTTAAAAATTATTATATTAATTTAAATATTTAATTGTTAATATTTAATTTTGTTGCACTTTGGTTATTATCATTTTTCATTTAATAATTAATATTTTTGTCTAATATTTTTGAAAATTTTAGGGACTACAAATGTAATCAACATCAATATTTTCTTATCCAAAGTAAAAAATATATTCATTTCGTCATGTGTATTTAGGCTTGTTTATATTTTCACATACATATTAAGAAAGTGTTTGAAAAAGTAAATTTTTGTAAAGAAATTTCTTATTTTGCCTTTATTTAATGAAATTTTAATAAAATAAAATAATTATACAAGTAGTTAATAATATGAATTTAATGGGGATAAGTTGTTAAAAGAGTAGGATATATGATATTTAATATGAAAACTATACTATATAATTGAGACCGATAAAAATAAATGTAATTTAAATAAGTTAGGCATAAAGAGTATGATTATAACTTAGTTTTATGTTCATATTTGTATTAAAATATAATATTTGGCTAATAGAATCAATTAATACTAATAAAATAAAATAATTATACAAGTAGTTAATATGAATTTAATAGGGATAAATCGGTAAAAAAATATGAAAATTTAAAATAATTAATTAACAACATAAATATTTTCTTGTCAGGTAAAAAATATATATTCATTTCGTTCCATTTATTTATGTATTACTCTTATAAATATATGAGTTCTAATTGAGAATTCTCTAATTTGTTCTTCTTTATCTTACATACTATTAATTAAATATTTTTGTCATTTTCAATGTTTTTTTTAGATTTTTCATTTCATTTTCTTGATTATTCAAGAGTAATTAATTTTTGTCCATTTATTATTCAAGGTATATTAATTTTTTATATTTAATTCATGTCTTAAATTAAAAAGTTAGTAATTGAAATTTATCTTAATTTTTTGTCCATTGATTTATTATTCAAAGTAGATTAATTGTTAAATTTAATTCATTTCTTAAACTAAAAAATTATTATATTAATTTTAAATATTTAATTGTTAATATTTAATTTTGTTGCACTTTGGTTATTATCATTTTTCATTTAATAATTAATATTTTTGTCTAATATTTTTGAAAATTTTAGGGATCACAAATGTAATCAACAACATAAATATTTTCTTATCCAAAGTAAAAAATATATTCATTCCGTTCTGTGTATTTAGGCTTGTTTATATTTTCACATATATATTAAGAAAGTGTTTGAAAAAGTAAATTTTGTAAAAATTTTTCTCATTTTGCCCTTATTTAATGAAATTTTAATAAAATAAAATAATTATACAAGTAGTTAATAATATGAATTTAATGGGGATAAGTTGTGTTAGGATCGGTTGAAAGTCTAGAGGGGGGTGAATATACTTTCAAACAGTTTAGTAGGAAATATTGAACTCAATCGGTTTAATGAATGAATTCGAGGCTTATCTTAGTGTCGGATGCAGTTTGACAAACAAAATATGTGCGAAAATATGTCAAGCTGCAGATTTAAAACACTGAGTGAATATCAGTTTAGGGTGTATGTTAATGGTGAGTGAACTGAAATGACACAAGTAGTTGTTTATGGATGTTCGGAGATTTCAAATACTCCTACGTCACCCCTTCTTCCACCTCGGAAGGATTTTACTAGAAGACTTTGATTTATACAAGTAATTTGCACAAACCCAATCCAGTTTAGGACTTAAACACTGGCTAAACAAGAACTCCTAGTTATATATATTTTTTAAAAAGGTTTTTTGGGTACCCGATATTATTCAGATATAATCAGGTACTCTTTTTCTCCATTCGATATGTCAGATACTCGATTACAACAACTCGAACCCCACAAAAGCCTACCCGCACCGACTCCTAAAGAATCAAGTGGCTAATTTTTCTTTCTTTCATGAAAGGCAAAATAAATCCCTGAAATCTGCTCGTCTTAATCATGGAATGCAAGTACAAGAGGTGCGGTAAGAAAAGGGAAAGGAATAAAGGTGGTGGCTAGCTACATAGGGGGAATGGAATCTAGCAAAGAGAAAATGGAGGCCAAAAAAGATTAAGATATTATCGAAATGAGGCGCTTGGCATATGCTAGAAACCAACTGGAATAAAGCCAGCGCAAATGTCCAACATACACGAAAGGAATATGAATAAGCCACAGCAGCATTGAAATTACAGTGAAATGAATTACAAACGTGAAAGCCCTGTAGTGGAATTATAGCAGTATATACTGAAGTGACCACCTAATGGTAAACTAACGTCTACCATAAGGTCAAATGTTCGCGCTAAAGCGAAATTATCACACTAGATGTCAACGAATTGAACATTGAGACCCAACAAAACCAGGCATCTGTCTATTCAAGCATCAGATTCCAAAGCTGGAATCATAGATACTTGATTTTCATCCGCAGACGGTTTTGTCAACATGGTGGAGACTGGAGATGAGTGGAAAATGATGCTCGCAAACTTTATTAGTGCGATTCGCACAGAGTTGTCATCAATTTCAACCGCAGATGTTTTTCTTTCCCCCAACACCACCACATCTATGTACGCGGTATTAACCAACTAGGCAACTACTATATAAACTGGATTTCTGATACTAGAAAACAACCAAAATATTTAAGGTGGTGACTTTCTCATCTTTGGCATTATGGGGGCAGGGTCATCGCAAGACAAAGATGAGGCTTCACACCCAAACAAAGAAACAACAAACTCACCCGTTACATATAACGCTGATGGTAAAGCTACTGACTCTGCTACAACACGAGTTCCATTGCCTCATAACTGGGAAGGTATATTGAAAGATGCCGACTCACCAATTGAGAAATCATCAACAAACATGCAGCAGCTGCACGACCAGCTTTACGCAGGCATATTCTTGAATCAAAACAGGAAGGCAAGTGATTTCTGTCTAATACGTGATCAACTATGATGAACATTGGTATACGAAACAAGTATGTATATATGCCCATTAATTTCAAAAGAAAGAAATTACCAAAATATAATATAATTTTACCAACACTGTAATAACACCAAATCAAGATTATGAGCAAGACTGACCGGTAGAAGTGCCTGCACACCATGCTTCTAGGAAAATAAAACAGAATCCATCAGTTACTACAACATCAAGTAACCATGAATGTCAGCAATGGAAAATACAAATCTTTAGCAGTAAGAACAGTGAGTGGCCTTTTTCTATTTCTTACACAGCATTTCTGTTGTTTGCAGAAATACTGGGTTGACAAGGAGACTAATAACAACTGCTTCATGTTGTTTGCTCGAGATCTCTCAATTACATGGGCAGAAGACAGCCGTTTCTGGAACTGGCCCTTGGTCCAAGAGTCCAGGTAATCATAACATTAGTAGGCTGACAAGCAAACAACCTCATGAAAGCAGTTTCATCAGGATAGAATGATGAATGAGACTTCTGCAAAAGAAAAATGGACGTAAATATTTGATGAATATACAAATAGTTAGACATTGCCATCTCAGAATAGCAGGCTAGCAGCAATATGGCTAATCAGCCCTGTTCAGAAGTGCATATCAGACATTCGCCTAGGATTTCCACAAGGCAAAATCACTCTAGTATTATTCAGAAAACCACGTGTCCATGTCCACTTGAACAATTTGCAAAGGTTTTACTTTATGTCATTACTACGTGAGAATCGGTCTGCAATATGAAATCTTATGTACTTGATACTTATATTTGTACAGTAATGTGACTATTGCGGCTGCCGAACTGCTTGATGTATGCTGGCTAGAGGTACATGGAAGATTTCAGATTGCTAACCTTTCACCGGGAACTACATACGAAGTTATTTTCATTGTGAAGCTAAAGGAACCTGTTTATGGATGGGAAGTTCCTGTAAATCTTAGACTCACTTTACTAGATGGAAGCAGACAAGAACACAAAGAAAATATGATGGAAAAGCCAAGAGGACGATGGATACAAATCCCGGCAGGAGAAGTAAAAGTCTCAGCCGAGAAGGTGGGAGAAATGGAATTTTCTCTATATGAATACGAAGGTGGACAATGGAAGAGAGGGCTATTAATAAAAGGAGTTAGCATCCAGCCAAAGGCATGAATTCAGGAACATCAGTACTTTTTAATAACACATGTTTCAAACTTTCATACATGAAGTTACAGTATAAAAAATAACTGACATGTGTTCTCCTTGAATCCTAATCCACCAGTTCAATCCTCCAAAAGTAAAGGGGAAAAAGGGAACCAAACCCATGGAAAATTGAAGTTATTAGTTTGATGCCTCTTAAAATCCAATAAATTTGATCCCCTTTCGTGTGTATTGGAAGAGGGCTTCTGGAGTCACTCAGTTTTACCAAAGGTATTCATTTATTGGAACACTAAGAGTTAAAAATGCAGCAACAAAACATAAATGTTGGAATTTAATTGCAACTGTGCATATATGGCACCCAAAGTGATTGCACAGACCAAATATTTCCATTTATAACTATGTCAATATTAAAGACAGACATGTCACATTGATAATATAACCTCAAAATGTAAGTGTTCATATTGTTAGCAAAGAAAGCAGTCCATCTCTGCGTCAGTTAACTACAGTAGTACATCTGAGTAAGTAGGATAAAGTTGTTAATGGCTGATGCTTCTACTAGCAAAATAAAAATCAAATAGCAACAAACCAAAAGAATAAATAATAGTGATGTTGACCTGAAGTATCACTCTTGTCGAGAATGAAGAAAGAACATAGCTCTCAGGGTTGTGTGCAGTAATTTTCAGGCTTATACCAGTGTGAGAAGTCAATGCCTTTGATCTTCAATTTCTCTGTTGCTGGACCAATTCTCTCAAGAAGCTGTACTCCATTTCAAGTTGATGGAATGTCAAAAACACACATTATACCCTTTAGTTCATTTATAAGGGTGAACAAAATCACATAGAATAATGATGCTACCTTAGCATGAAGGATACCATTGGATACCAAGACAGATCTATCAAAAACTGAAAAATTGCACCCATCCATGCAAGAAACTGTCCCCCCAGCCTCTTCAACTATCTGCTAAAAAATGCATCAAATAGATAAGAAATCACTGTAACAGAAATATCTTGTGAACAGAATAAAAGAAAAGAAGAAAGTAAAAGGATATCTAAAGCAATTGTGACACTGATCCTACAGGGG
The DNA here is from genome assembly GCF_033568475.1 of Henckelia pumila. Classification (NCBI taxonomy): domain Eukaryota; kingdom Viridiplantae; phylum Streptophyta; class Magnoliopsida; order Lamiales; family Gesneriaceae; genus Henckelia; species Henckelia pumila. Next base: position 94,591,071 of record NC_133120.1, on the reverse strand, counting down.
TATAGCAATTGCTTCTATCAAATACATCACCAAAAAAAGACGATTTTATTTAATTTTCCTACACACAGAATACCATTTATGTCGAGCAAGGAGAGGGATACTGCTGATAACAAAAGGCCCCTCCTATAAACATGTCTCAACATACTCACACCAACCCATCAGCCAAAGACACCAAAGAGATGCACATTAAATGATTACAAAAGTGAAAAACAAAGGGAATTTAATATGTTTGAATGAGTGATAAATTACCAGAACACCAGCAGCCATATCCCATGGTTTAAGCCGATACTCCCAATACGCTTCCACAATCCCCAGAGCTACATGACACATGTCTACTGATGCTGCACCAAGCCTTCTCACACCCTACGAATTGAATAAAAAAATGAAACAGTTAGGTAATTCAGGAGCTTCACCAAAGAAATCTCTATTGGATAAAAGCTTTGGCAAAATTATAAACACAAACCCTAATGGTTTTTATTCCATGAGAAACTAAATGAAGACAAAGGCAAAAAATGAATGGTTTTACCCGACTAATATCAGTGAATTCCTTGAATAATTCTATATTGGTAGCCCAGGCATCGTCGTGTTCATATCCAAACCCAGTAACAAGAAGCGCTTGTTCGACCTTGTACAAATTAAAGGATTTTCAGATAATAAAAAGAAAGTCCATTTAACCCAACCAAAGATGAAAATATACTTAAGAAGGTCATGTGGCCTTTAAAGCATTTCAAAATTGTCTCCAAAAATTACTTTTGGTATGCCCCGCAGATGGCTGCCAATATGGGGAAACCATCATAACTATATTACATAATCCGTTGAAAGATTAATAAATAATAAATAGCTCATATCCACTGGTAAGCTCTCATTTGAATCAGTCCATAGTCATTGTCTATTGAGTGGCACAAATTTCAAATTGTCATCATCAAACACCATCACTCACTAGTGAAATTGTGTTCCTCTACCCAAAAAGGTGAAAAATTCACTGCATTAAGATATGCTTGTTCCTACTGTGTGATGACTCACCTTATCTGTTTGACTTGCATAAATCTTGTCGCCGTTGCAGAATGCACCTTTACCTGGAATTTCATGACTGATATTGTCAGAACGTATCTCATAAGTTCTTGTGTGTACAATGTTCTAAATGGCGGCCCAGGTGGTGTTGTAGGCGGTCGTAGTTCGGGAGAGGCGGAGGTCGAGGCGGGTGGGTAGCGGTCAAAGTCAACAATTTTTTTTTCTTTTGAAGACTAGTCAACCGGTTTTGTGAAATCACATTATTTATACTTACTATTCAAATTTCAAAAGTCAAAACGTAAAAGGAGTCAACTCGCAAGTGCCTTTCTCTTCCTCCTTACACTGCACACACCATTGTCGCCAGCCGTCGCCACGTCCAGCCCACTAGGTTAGCTTTTGTATGCTATATTTATAATAAAATCTTGTTCTAATTTTTTCTTTTTTCCAATTTTATTTACATATATTTATTTGCAATTTATATAAATTAAATCATAGTGTACTAACTACTAAGTTTATTTATGAATAAACATCATTTTCTTTATACATATATTGTATGATTATACGAAATTATAAATAAAAACTGGTAAAAAACTCAGGTGTCTAGGCGCCCAAAGCGGTAGGCGGTCGATGACTGCCCCACCACCACCGTTTACAACACTCTGCGTGTATTAAAATATTTAAGAATATAAGACTTACCTGCAGCAGCAGAAAAAGTCCGAGTATTCCAACATTTAGGTCCACCAACAAACTCGACCTAAAAGTAAGCACAACACTGCCAACATTACGGTCATGGAATAGCAAAGTAAATTGAGTTCTTGTTTGGTAGTAAGAATAATTGCAACCTAATCTTGAGTGTTATTAGTACTTTTATCCTATCTAGAACACAACATGTTGAAGAAAATATTGTTTCCACCATTCAGTCAGTTAACTTTAAACTCCAAACTGTATTTTACAATGGTAGAAACTTATTGCTAGCTGCTATATGACAATGTACAGACTTACATAAATAGCACACTAGCTATAGACTCGAACACATCATGCAGAGGAACATAAAATTTTAAGTACAAGATCTGTTCTAGTTTTGTTGTGCACATGACATGAGTTAGGACATAATGTTCCTTTACACCCCTCCACCTGTTAGTTCAGTAAATTCAACAATATAACAGGTGCTTGCATTCATGCTCCCATGTCCTTTCTGATTTCTTCCATTTTTCTTTACCATTCAATACAATAAGGAAGTCGTCACTAAAACTCATTAACTCATCATATTTTTAATGCAAAAGATATCTGTGATGTTTACTTTAAGTAATAATCCCTTAATACAAAAAATGAGATGATGCATCAATTTCTTGATGTAAGTCGTGGTACACACAAATGTGTCAATGGATCGGGTAATTGTTTCACAAAACTTTACATCAGTCTTTTTGTTAAAATCTACGTCAATTGGGAAAAAAAACTGTTAACCCTGAGCATCAGATACCACTGTAGCAGCAGCAGGCTTTCCTTTGAACAAGACTCCCACAGAGACGGCAAAGCTAGGATAGCCATGAGCGAAATTTGTGGTCCCATCTACATAAGAAAGAAAAAGAGGCCGCTTATATTTTTCGCTGTTAAGAAACGATCAGTACCTAAGGGTCCAAATGCAATTCTTATTGGCCCTGTTGCAACAATATCACAGCCACTCGCACTTTAGGTCAACACAATCACAAACCCACCATCATATTTCAACCCAATTTTCCACGTTCAATAAAGTTAACTCTCACAACATCAGATACATGGTTGACGCTTTTGGGTGGCAAATGAGTACCCGCAAGTGCAACTGTTGAAATTTTTTATCGAGTTCTAGTCATCAAGCAATTCACTATCCTCGACAACTTAAAAGCATTGGCTTATCAACAAACACCGATTACTTTCTTAAAGTCTCAATAATTTACAGTATCCATATCACCACTTTAATAGTTTTGTAGAGCTAAACAAATAAATAAATTCAAGTTCCACTAGAAGCGCGAAATTTGGCAAACACGGCAGAGAGAGTTGCTCCAGACAGGATTGATGGTTAAACCAACCATACCTAAGGGATCAATACACCAAAGATAATCAGAAGATGAATCCCCAATGAGACCTCCCTCTTCCCCAAGAATTAAGTGATCTTGGAAGTTTTTTCGCACCACGTGCAGAATAGCAGCCTCGCTCATTTTATCTGTACTGTTGAGTATTTAAACAATAATGATTAAAAAAAGAAAGAAAAGAAAAACATTTAGAAGAAAGCAAGGAGTGAACTTATGTTATGGAAGCAGTCACAGCCAAAATGTATTGCCCTTAAATATAAGCAGTTGATATCTAGTTTCACAACACGCAGACACATTACAACTGAAAAGGGGAAGAACAAAGATAAAAATATGAATTAGAAGATTTTATCACTGAGTAAAGTCAACATAATGTCTAACTGAAAAAAATCTAGGAACAAATCCAAAACAGGACACAAATATTAAAGAACAACAAAATAACCATGCCATCTGAAATCGGTGGTAAGTGGTAAGAACCTTCACTTCAACTTATTTTCCACCAGTCAATCAAGATTTTAATAATCTATACACACAAAGCATGTCATGATTCCAAAACAGTCAGATAACAAAAGCATGGGGATTAAGACATCTTTGGTGAGTCAACAATGAAGTGCTTACTCAGTCACCAGATCAGTGAGTCCCTTATAGGTGATATTTCGAGGCTTATTCACAGCATCCATTACGACCTAAGACAAAAAGAAGATTATGGAATTCAACGAGTGATAGAACACATTCAAACAAATGTTAGTATAATCGTCAATGATTTTAGTTTCACATATCAATAATTTCAATTTCCTTTTCACGGTAGATGTCATGTTTGCGTTTGAAAAGCATTTACTTTCTCCTAAAGCAAAATGCATCAATACAATCACCATTTGCTACATAGTATTCGATACATTGCACAGTAAGGCGAAAAGCTAGCAAACCTGGGCACCAGTCTCAGCAGAAGTTTGAACAACATGAAGTAGCTGATCAAAAGGAACGGAGCCCGTTGATTCAGCACCCACTTTGCGGAAAGATTTTTGATTGGGAAGCTTTGAGAGAACAGCCTTTGTGCAAAACACCCTTTGAGACAGCGAAAGAGCTCTGATACTCACTGGGAGCGAGAATCTTGACGTGGGTTTATGAGAAAATCTGGAGAGATTGAGTGCGAATGAAGACGAGAGTACAAGGTTTCTTCCCATTCCGGTAGATTCTCTGTTCGTCTGTTCAGCTGCTCGTGTGGTCTGATACGGTTGCCGATCGGGTTTATTTTAATATATAATTATTTTTTAATCATTTAAATTGAACATTGATAAAAATAATTACATCATATGAATTATTTTATTTATAATAGTAATAATGTTAACAAATATAAAAAAAATTATAAACGTAAGGGTAATATAATAAATAAAATATAATCAAAATTAGATGTTGATAAAATTTCGGTTACACAAAATACCAACTAACCTATTTAGTCCAAAATACACAAAACGCAGCCAAATAAACGGATTTGGTCGTTTTAAAAAATAAAATAAATATTGAATTTCTGAATTAACCAAAATTTTTAATTTAATTGTCCAAAGTCCAAACAAATAGGTCTAAGCCATACATTTACCAGCTGCTTGGTACCTTCAATATTTATAAACCCCAATTCATGTTTTTACCAACTTTTGGGGACGGAGAAGATCCATTATATAAGTTTAAGACCCTTTTTTCGACTAATCTGAGATCGAGGCATCGGGCATGACTTTGTGATACCATTTTCAATGTTGTACTTGATAGAATGCACCACCAAATTGTTGAATTTACCGACTTCATTTATTGATTATCTAACCATTCATTGTATCATACAAATCTCAAACTACATTAAAGTAAGCATAAGAAAATTAGGGTTGGAAATCGGAACCACCTTCCTTGGCATCAACAGAGATCCAAAGTCGTCGACCACATAAAGATAAAGAGGATAAGCAAATCAAACATCACCACTCATGTAAAATGAGTTTGCATGATGCTACTCAAACCAATCCCACTTCCATAGAAGAACTAATCTCCATTATCTTCAATGGTAGGCCAGTTTTGATCAGCCTGCGATTTCACAAATTCAGCTAAAAGTTTGATCTCATCTTCTTGTAGCCGTGGTCCAAACGTGCACTGACCCCGGGGTGTGCAGTTCTCACCAAAGCCCTGCATAATGAAGAGGACATGAAGTTCAATCCTCCATTCAACAAAGCATCTACTTATATACATCTTTTTCACTGTGAAACTTACTGGCATCCTTCCCTTCCCGAAATATGTCACTCGATATATTTCCTCTTCTGTATCAACTCCGTTTCTGCACTCCACCAAACACTTGACCAGTTACCATTTTTTCTAGCTTTGATACAGAAGTTACTCAACAATTGCAATCATTAACATTATGCAACAATTTTTAACAACCAGAGGCACAGAATTATGGAAGGCAGATGACCGCAAAAATGAATGAAGATTAGAATACAACAAATTTAGTGTATGAGCCTTGTATACATGGCGAGAAAGAAATAATAAAAATGAAATGTGAGGGTTTGTTGAATCCGGTTTTACCTTTGTAGGTCTTTCAAGAAGAGTGTTGCACCCTGGAAAGATGACTAGAGTTAACTAAGTCTTATTCTGCTGAGATTTAGTGTGTTATCAGAAGATAAACTCACGGGCTGAATAATGTTTCCTCCACCGTCATGGCATCCTATGCAAGCTCGGCGGAACAAGGTACCAGCTTTCTGAGCATCCATGGTTTGCCCAAGTGCCACTGCATTAAAGAGAAAACACAAGTTGAAAGTGCAGCCATAGACTACGCACTACAAAACTTGTCAGTTCTCAAGCAATCTTCCAATCCAGTCCTAGAAACAAACTTTGTAGGATATGATAAGCAAAAAGTCATCATCTTTAAAATGTTGCTAAACTAGCTCGGCCATTGAAATCCTCCTAACTACAGTACAATGCAGGTCCTTCAAGGATGATTTTTCCAAATGACCTGAAGAAAATGAAGTGCAATTTACAGGTTTACCATGAGTTGGGGCCGAAATGTTGGAGATGGAGAGAGGGGATAAGGCGAAAACGGTGGCGATTAGCGGCGGAGCCAAGTATTTGAACAACTTTACTTGAGGATGTTTGTGAATAGAGTGATCCTGACCTGTTCCTCCAACAATCTGGCTTCTCTTCGAGTGAAATTTCAGATATTCAAGACAGGATCAACGGTAACCCTAGCATACCATTATTGACAGACACGCAAACACAGCAACACCAATCAGAGCGAGCGAGGAAGAAGATTACCTGTTTCGAAAGAGCGGTAGTAGTAGCCATAGCACAAGTAGGCGCCATGAGTGACGTGAGAAATTGCTGCGGCCGTGTGTGTCTCCGCTCTGCACTCCACCGAGCTCCTCTATACTGCCACCGCCAATTTGCTGTGCAACCGACGAAACCCATTACTTCTTGAAGTGAAGGCTGCAAAATGCCGTTAGTTAAACCTAGCAACACATGAGTAATACCAAAATAGATGTGAAGTCCCGTAATCATGTTTTTGAGTATTATTCATGTGCTAGAATTTTATTAACCAAAAAAATGCTATTATTAGATATACTTTTTTTTTCTTTTTTTTTAATAAAAAAAACATTTTCAGTTGATTAAAGTCACATTATTTATATTTACATCGAAAACTTTTTATGGGTTAAGTGTGATCAAAAATCCGTCATATAAAATTAATTTGCGTAACGATTTCACATGAGTTATTTTATTTTATTTTTTATATCCAATGGTGTTCAATGTGTCCAAATCTCTTTCAATTTCAATATAAAGCTACAAAAAAGAAAAAACACGATTCATGAATTTGATGATCAGAAGGGTCGATGCTACATTTGGAGTAGCTACTCCCAAAAACAATTGGTACAAATGTGATCTGATCCATTCAATTGCCCTTGGGGATAGCTACCCCAAGGGTAGCATGACTAGTCCCTGATGATCATATAAAAGTAAAAGGCTTTTTGGGTATTAACCATTTTATTAACCATTTTATCATCCCACTTTAATGCATACCAAACACAATATATGTTATCATTATACAAAATTTATCCACTACTTCAACTTTATTTATCATTCTTACTAAATTTCCTTAATTATACCATTCAAGCAATCAAACGGTGCCTTAATAAATTATTTCTGAACTTTATGGTAGATGAGACTCTCATATATACCCATTCATTCACATACCGAATGAAAGTATGCAAATGCCAACTAAATTCCCTATTCTTGTAAAGTTTGATTTTGTTGTCCTTTTTCACCTGATCAATGTGGTTTCGATTTATTATAGATTTTCATGAAAAAAAAAACTGGTAGCAGGAATTATATTTGAACCACAACCAGTTGATCCTGAAACGGTGCTTGAGTTCGCAAGCTTGTTCAATCTTTGAATGTGCTAACGAAATATTAGCAAATGCTAGCGGTTTTAAGTTTCATGACCAACTCACGAGTTATAAAACAAAATAATTTTAGCTCAAACTCGTGTTTAACATTTGTAGATATGACCAACTCACAATACATGTCTACAACAGTACTTTCTATGACTGTCAGTACCAATCAACACAACATTTTTAAACTTTCATGTGTAATGATCTCACGAGTTAAACAATTAATCCTGTAAATTACACACATTGGCAGATATGACCAAAGTCACTCCCCAAAACAAGATTCGCTCTAATCTAATATTTTACAAGTCAACGTCAGAGGAAAATCTCATGGCATTACCTTGCAAATGATACTTAATCCTCCAAAACATACATATAAAATCAATCATGAAAGTGGATCGGGTAATGACTGCACAATCAGTTTCAAACCAACAAGTTTCTAACTTCGACTAAACTCGTCACCCACAGATCTCCACAGCAAGATCACAAACATCTTCAAATTCCGACCTACTCAATGCCCTAAAGAATATGTCAGAATAGAAAATCGTTTTAGCAGAAGATTCGGTGATAATAAACAAACAAACTTGGATCCACTTACCCAGAGTTATCCCATAAATGATGTAGCATCTTGCACATCTAAATAGCCCCTGGTAAAGATGGAATATCTATTGACTACGGCAATCAAAACCAGCTGCCACAAGTTGATTCGTGAGGACGCCAACCTGCCTACTTTCTATCCAGCTTCTATTAATATTACTCGAAATTCTTGACTTCCTACAAAAAATGCATGAGAGTTAGATTATTGAGTCTGTCTTCAAGAATTTCATGAAGCTCAAGAAAAGATATCAAACTACCTGAGCTTGAATTTAAATTTATAGGTAATATGTTTACCAAACTCTGGGAAACTTATCTCTATGAGAAACACAGAAAGACAATAGGATCTATCACCTGGGAACAAGATCCAATAAATGAATCACCACCACGCAAGACATATACAAGTTCTGTTTGCTGTTGTTTTGTTGTGGTGGCTGCATATACCCATGATAGCATATGAATCACACCATATGGCTCCAGTTTGCTGCATGATTAACAATCAAAAACAGTAAGACGTTGTAAGAGATAGAGGTACAACTTCTGAGCTATATGAAATCTTATAGTCAATAATGTGCATACACCTGAAACAATTTCCCACTCAAACATGAAAAATAACAATTTTTAACTGAGTTTAAAAAAATATTTAAATTGGTGCCCAACCCAGTATTTTAAGTTTTCCAACGAAAAACCAACAATATCAAAAGTGAAGACAAAAGTATCCCTAGAAAACCTCACAAGCAGCTGGCAGATATTTGTCACAGTTGAACCACAGAATTAGAATCATTCCGGCGAAGAAGACAAATTAGCTAAAAGATCGGTTAACACATCCTTCATTAACAGAAAACCGATCACCGTTCCTAGACAAAAGTACAGCAAGAGTTTTCCATGAAATGCTCTCATTGCCATCAAGCAAGGAGGTAGCTAGAGTACCAACAGACTTGACCATAAGAAATTCCAATAAATTTGGGAAAAAATGCTTTGAATTCAGCAGATTAATATGATCAGTGCATAATAACAACAACTATACAACCATACAATTAATAAACATGGACAGTGACTAGTTGCACGATGATACAATCAAGCAATCCATCAGATGAAGATGTTAATACCGTCATCTAGCCAATATTTGCTAGGATCCTATAACTTCAAGAACTCGGACCATCAAATTCAAGCAGTGAAGTAGCAGCTCCTGAAAGACAATTTCAAAGGCCACTAACAATTGGAATAAGGAAATCTACAGGTACGTTTACAGAGAGCCATTCAGGGTGGGATCATAGTCACACGAAAACAAAATACTCTGGAACAGTAATATAGAAACCGGCAGCAACTGAACAAAGGGTCAATTGTTTCCCAAGATTGTTATTGTCAGTCCTTATGCCCTGATTCTGACAAATCAAAGCCAACAGCATGTATTGAAGATTTACCAAGATATTTTCAAGGCTATAAGTATTCTCGCTGCAAGCATTTCGCAACACTAAAATTTACCCACCTGCAGGTCATGCCCTAAATTGCAAGAGATTGTTCACCAAGTTTTATAGCAACAAGCATTTCAAATGGCAAAATCACCCATATGCTGCCCCTGCACCAAATTCGCCCATTGCATCCTTCCTATGCCACAGAGATCCAACAAAAGGTACATTATTTGTCTTCCAAATTTTTGGCCAGCAAAAACATCAATGTAACAAAAACAAAGAATTCAACCTTTTCTCCCTTGTTATCTTCTGGGACATATCAGCAATGAGTGAATAATTGTTACTGTCATAACACGCATTCAAAAATGCTGCCAGTGTTACACGATCAACAGTTTGGTTTACATCCAACAGTTTATCAAAAAACTGGGCAGCGATCTCTGCTTTACTCTCACTACAAAGCTTTCTGATCAAGGTACTAATGGTGCGCACCCATGGCTTTTTGTCTAATTTTTCTAGCAGGATCATTGTGGTTGAAGATTCATTTTTCTTGCAAAACTCATAAGCTATTGTCATCCGAGTAACTTCACATGGAGACAGACCTTTGTCTACCATTTCCTCAAAAAGTGTTCTAGCCTCATCCAACATGGATTCCTTGCAAAGGCCGCTTATTAATGCCCCATAAGTAAAACTATCAGGTACACATCCATTGTCCAACATCATTTGGAAAGTTTTTCTAGCCATGTCAGTATTATTATCTCGACAATACCCACAAATCATAGATGTATATGTTTGTGTGGTTGGGACATGGCCCATTTTCATAGCATCATCAAATATTTTTTCACATTCTCTTACTTTCCGTTGCCTAGAAAATGCAGAGATCAAAGTTGTATAAGTGTGCATATCAAGAGCAATACAGTACTTGATCATCTTATTTACAAGTGCCAAAGCTCTTCTAGTATCATCCATCTTGCAGCTCTCGGATATAAGAATGGTGTACGTAATTTTATCGGCGGAGAGTCCAATCTGATGGATTCTTTTCAGCAACCGATAGGCCTCCTTAACCTGTCCTTTTCTACAGAGGCCATGAATAACAGCATTATACGTAATACTATTAGGAGTTAAACCCTCTTCACTCATTTTGTCCATTAAATCATATGCTCGGTGGAAATTTCCCTCCTTAGAATAACCATCAATAAGGGTAGTATAGGTTCTCAAGTTAGGCACCAATCCTTGTTCCTGCATTTTGACTAGCAACATCTCTGCACGGTTCATCTTTTCCTCTTTACAGTATCCGGCAATCATGGTTGTATATGTGTGCACGTTTGGCTTGTGATTTTCGCTCCTAACAAGTTTCAAGAAAAGCCTAAATGCTTTATCAATCCAACCTTTTTTACAAAGACCGTAAATCAATGCAGTATGAGTATATACATTTGGCTTCAAGCCACTCCCAACCATCTCCTCTAGTAATTCAAATGCTCGCTTGATGCTGCCCTTGTTGCTCAACCCATTCATTAAACAAGTATAATTAATAACATTTGGTTTGAATCCCATCTCAACCAGCTTATTAAATGCCCATAAAGCTCTATTCACGGAACCCATCTCACAAAACACACTGATAATCAAACTACACGTAGCATTGTCCACAATAAATCCTCTACTAAACATTGCATTCAACCATCTATCAACACCTGAAACTCTCCTGTTTCGACAATACGCCACAATCATTGACTTAAAACTACAGGGATCAGGTATCACGCCCCTCTGACACATTTGAGCAAACACATTCTCAGCAATCTCAACACTACCCACCTCATTCACTGCGCTTAAGACACAATTCAAGGTGTGGGCACTCAAAACCAACCCCTGGCTCTGCATTTCAAGAACCATATCAGCAGCTTCCTTCAACATCCCAGCCTCACCGAAATTCCTCAGCATACATCGCAAAACCTCATGGGCTCTCTCAAAGTTTCCATTTTTAATCAAGCAGGTAACTGACACAATGTAAAACCTCATAAAGTGCCTAAATTTAGTAAACCCAATGGCCCAGTAAAAGAAGCTCAATGCCACCATTGAGCCTGCCTCGTCAGCCAACGAGGCCACCACGGTGATTGCCTGTTCTCGGGTCAAATATTCAGAGTTTATAGGCAAATTCAGCATGAAATGCGTCGAATTGAATTGGGACGTTTTTTTCTGTTGAGAGTAGTATGATTGGCAAACCCAGGAGCAGACTCTTTTGACTGTCGAAGATGATGAAGATTGAGAGCAGCTAACTGTCGGACCGAGGAAGTGGCAAAAGGGTCTGGCAGCATAGAGATAAAAGAGGCCAATGGGAAGAGTTCTTAGTGATTGGTGGCAGCGTAGGATACCGCTGCCCAGATCAAGTAAGACAAGGCAGGACGCCATGAAAATTGAATCTTTGTACCTTGGCAGAATCTTGTATCAACCTGGCTGGTACGGTGGAATGCGCAAACGATATTCAGAAACATTTTGCTATAGAAGATTCGAAGGCAGACCCATCATACAAGATTTCCTTCGGCCTCGGCCAACAATTTTTTGGTCCGGAACCATTCTTATAGGGAACGTATAGGGAAAATGGGTGATATGGACGGTCTAGTTTTTATTTGAGCAAATAGATATCGAAATAAAAAATATAATTTTATTCTTAAGTAAAAATCTTAAGTTGAATAAAAAAAATCTAAAATGAAATACAAACCATTTTAACACTCGTCGACTCGGTAAATGATTTCTCGATTGATGTAATTAACTGGTTTAGTGCAATTTCAATTTTCCCTACATCTGCTTTTTAATTTTTAACGGAACCGTCGGAACGGAACCCTATTGAACCGCCGTTGAAACCCTCCTTCGTCGTCGTCGTAGCTCCTTTACTCCTCGTAACCTCTTTCGTTCTCGACAAGCAGCATTGCAGCAATGGCAGAGGAAAACGTTACTGTAAGTCATCGAGAAACCTAGGTTTTTCTATTTTCATATGTTTGTCCATTCCTAGGGAAACAGTAGTACAGTCATAGTAAATTTCGACCATTTCCGAATGTTTTGTTTCATATCTCGACTTATGTTGTAATGAATCTCGACTGTATTACTTAGCACGATGATATGAATCTCTACTGCATTACGTTGGACGAATCTCGACTATGTGCCGACCGATTTGCTTCATATATCGACTGATGATGTTATGAATCTCGACTGTATTACTTAGCAGGAATTATCGACCATGTCCCGACCGATTTCTTTCTTACCTCGACTGTATCATATTTTAATCTCGACTGATTCATTTAACTTATTATTTTGATATTGACTTTTTTTTGAACATTTATTTCTTCTGATTTCAGTCGTAATTAAGTATTCATTGATTTAATACATTTTCAGGTTGTTCTTAAAAGGAAAGGGTTCAAAGTTGATCGTTTTTCTTGCAAACTGACTACATTGGGACGGTACATAGATGTTTCTGAAAAGATAATGAAGTATCTTAATCCGGCCGAGATTTCTGAAAAGATAATGAAGTATCTTAATCCGGCCGAGATGAAAGTCATGATGAGCAGAACACAATTTGGTCACCTGATATGTAGTGCAAATCGTTATAAATTGTCTGGGAGTTTGTTATGGTATTTGATAAGTAGGCATACATTAGACTCACCGAAAAATGAATTCTGGATGGTGATTCGAAAGAGGCCTATAAGATTTTCAAAACTAGAGTTTTGTTTGATCTCAGGACTTAACTGCTCCAAAGATATTCCTGAGATTCTAATGAATTTAGATTTTAAATCTAGACATTTTGGGGATATGGATGTGGTCTTTGTGCGGAACTTGGAGGATAGGCTTGGTGTGTTGAGCAGTGAGGACGGTGATGAGGTCAATCTTGAGAAGTTAAAACTAGTGTGCCTTCTTTTTGTCGCTGGTGTTCTGTTGACCAAGAGAACTTGGCAATCTGTGACCGTGGGCATCGAGTGGCTTAGGTTAGTGGAAGACTTTGATGTTTTTAATAGATATCCGTGGGGGTCTTACGCATATGATGTAGTCCTTGCTAGCTTGCGGTCGATGAATTTAAGTGACAAATTGAAAGAAAGGAATGAAAAAAAACAGAATTCGCTCACATACACCATTGCAGGTTTCATCAATCCATTACAAGTAAGAAGTCATCTTGATTTGTCATTTTTTTGTAATAATATCATTTGAATCATATTTATATATTAAATAGAAATGTTATATAATTGTAGATCCTGTCCTACGAATGCATACCTGGCGTTGTGGACAGTTTTGCAACTCATTTAGATGAGGCTGGTCTACCACTTCCGTGTATGTGTCGTTGGAGCACGAAGGACTGGAGCAGCAAGAATGCTCCTAAGAAGGAAGAAATTAATTCATGCTTCAAATCCCTTGACAATGTAAGTAAAGTAATTGTTTTGTCTCTTAGATATATGGTATTCATTCATAAATCTATTACACTCATTAAATTATGAGTATTACTTGTAGGCTGACATTGTCGGGATCCTTGCTCCCACTGACGAGGAGCGTATGTCAGCACACTTCAGCACTGAAATATTTGAAGACCCTTCTCCAGATCATGTGATTGATCAAATCATTGATTTTATGGCCCAGAGGAAGAAGGTGTACTGCTGCCAGCGTCCCCCTTCCCATTTTTTTCATACACCGGATGTGAATATTCCTCCGGGGAACCCGCCGTCACACATCCATGATCGATCACCTGATACCTAAAATGAGATGACAAACCCTCTGGTTTCCAATAGCCCCAATAATTCCACGATCCCGTCAAATGAAATTCAGATGTTAGGAGACATGATGCGTGCCATGCAGACATCCATTGATTTCATGGGGACGGTGATGCAAACTTCAATGAACCAGATGCGAGCCGAGTTTGCTGAGGTGCGAGGTGAGGTCGCTGAGATGCGTGGTGAGTTTGCTGATATGAGACAGAAGATGACAGAGTTGGAAGATATATTGCGAGCCCATTTTGATGTCTTTTCTAGTAGCACTCAGCATCAGCCAAAACCTCATCAGTCACATATGAATTTGTTCTGTTTGTGTCGAAATACCATACCATTCGTCTGAATCCTAACAACATGCTAAAATTACATGTTTATTTATTTTTCTATACAGAAGAAATGTCTTTCAATGAGGGAAGAGAGAAGGATCCTCAGTCACCACCTCACCATGAACCACGTACGTGTTTGTCATGTTAGAATCCCTTACTTTTTTGTACTCCGAACAACATTCTTAGATCAATTGCATCTTTCGATCCTCAATGTCAAATTCCTTACCCTTTTTGTGATCCTAACAACATACTAAAATCACTTGTTTTAATCTTTGATGAGTAGTCGTCACTCCGGCTAATGCGCAGCTTGGAACCCGGACAGATGAAGAAGAGGATGTTGATGCAGATCCGAAGTCATCCCCACATCGTGAGCCATGTATGTGTTCCGACGTATTAGAATCTCCAAAGTTTTCTGTGATCCTAACAACATCTTAAAATCACTTCTTGTAATATTTGATCACTAGTCATGGCAAAAAATCATGAAGAAGTGGCTGCAGATTCTACACTGCAATTACGACGAACAACACCTACCCATATGGTTTAAGTCCTTAATTAAATATGTTTTGGGCCATTTATTTCATCTAGTTGACTTGTTTATTTATTTTTCTATAGAGAAGGAATGTCTTCCAATGAGGGAAGAGAGAAGGATCCTCAGTCACTACCTCACCATGAACCACGTACGTGTTTGTCATGTTAGAATCCCTTACTTTTTTGTACTCCGAACAACATTCTTAGATCAATTGCATCTTTCGATCCTCAATGTCAAATTCCTTACCCTTTTTGTGATCCTAACAACATACTAAAATCACTTGTTTTAATCTTTGATGATTAGTCGTCACTCCGACTAATGCGCAACTTGGAACCCGGACAGATGAAGAAGCGGCTGCAGGTAGTACCATGCAGTTTCGACAACCATCACCTACCGGTATGGTTCAAGTCCTTAATTAAATATGTTTTGGGCCATTTATTACATCTAGTTGACTATTTAATTTATTTCAATGTGTTTAAGAATACTGTGTTGAGGATGAGCTGAAGATGATTGTATTCAGTCACCTGACACCCGAGCGCAAGAGGAAGGTGCTGAGATCATCTGCCGTTTCAACCCCCTTTCACGCATCCATGTATGGCGCCAACACTGCACTTCAAGGTCAAGAGTTTGAGAAGTGGTACTTGCTTAGAGTCAGGCGTGATTGGCCCATGGTTGAGATGGAGATAAAGAAATTGCGGGCAAACAGAAAAATGGGAAATATGATCGAAACTTTTTTCGTATTCTTATGACCCCTGGACAGTGGATAGAATATGATGTGAGTGCCCTTTGTCAACAGATTTTGATTCAATTGTCATTACATGCATGTGTATTGTGTTTTATATATACCTTTAACATATTTTTATGATCCAGCATATGGCAGAGTGTATGCGTGGACTCCTGAGCTTACAGAAGTTGTACCCCGAAATATTAGCCGAGAACGTTTCTTTGATGAACGCTAATTTCGCACAGTTGATCCAAACAGAGTACTCAAGCATGGACAAGCCAATTGACGTTGAGCAACTCACAAGCCACATTACTGGATGTGTAGAAGATTGATCCTCGTCCTCTTGGTGGGAATCGAGTTTGGTTCTTGCTCCTATCCATCTACCCAACCATTGGGTTACGATGATGGTTTACGTCAAGGAACAACTAATTTACTTTCTGGATTCAGAAATAAGTGCGACAACTCGGAGCAACTTCGACAAAGCTATGAAGGGCGTAATTAGCTTGGTCCCGAAAACTCTGAAATCCCTGGATTTTGAAGGTGCAGAAAGGAGGTGGACGTGCGCTAGGTTGTGTGCATTTCCCCAGCAGAAAACAAGGTCTTCCATTTACGTTACTTCTCATCAATGTTGTGTACTATAATGTTTAAGTAATATTTGGTTTATAGTGAAAGCTAATTATCTGAAAGGGTTGACCCCGAAGGGGACCCCATTCCACATGAGTCAGAGACCCATTGGCTAAGTGCAGTGGCGAGTGTGGTTTGTATGCTTTGAGGTCAATTGCTGCTGAGATGACCAATGACGATCCATATCAATTGAATGATGATGTCATTGCCGATTTCAGAAAATTTTTGACCATAGCAATTTGGCTCAATGACTGGTCCCTTCCAGCTATTGATGAGATTTGATATATGCACAATTAATTTGTTCATGTGAACAATATAAAATTGGCATTGTACGATATATTTATTTGTAGTAGAAATCAATTTTGTCAGTATGAATGAGTTTATAGCAAAACTTGAAGTATCTATTCGTTCGATAGCAAAATCATCGACGACTGATTATTATATGGAGTCGACCGACGTTATTCACACTCGACCGAAGACATTCTTTATTTATTGCTATGTATAATTATAATTGTAAACTAATACGATGAGTACGAATATTATTCGGAGGACGAGGAATATAAATACTATTATTTTAATCAACTGATATATAATTGTAATCTGTTCGATAGCAAAATCATCGACGATCGATTATTATATGGAGTCGACCGACGTTATTCACACTCGACCGAAGGCATTCATTATTTATTACTATGTATAATTATAATTGTAAACTAATACGATGAGTACGAATATTATTCGGAGGACGAGGAATATAAATACTATTATTTTAATCAACTGATATATAATTATAATCTGGTCGATAGCAAAATCATCGACGACCGATTATTATATGGAGTCGATCGACGTTATTCACACTCGACCGAAGGCATTCTTTATTTATTACTATGTATAATTATAATTGTAAACTAATACGATGAGTACGAATATTATTCGGAGGACGAGGAATATAAATACTATTATTTTAATCAACTGATATATAATTGTAATCTGGTCGATAGCAAAATTATCGGCGACCGATTATTATATGGAGTCGACCGACGTTATTCACACTCGATCGAAGGCATTCTTTATTTATTACTATGTATAATTATAATTGTAAACTAATACGATGAGTACGAATATTATTCGGAGGACGTTTCAGGTATTCCTTGATATCCCCGACAGGCAACAAAACCTTGATGATGTTTCAGTTTTTCCTGCCAGTCCGATCAAAGTTTTTGGGTACCATGTCTTTCACGAACCATGATCATGCAAAGAGAGTTCTCTATCAATCTGAGTGAGAGATAGAATATAGTTCTCTCTCAATCTGAGTGACAGATAACTCTATTTGCATTACCGCTAAACTTTGCTCAGACTGGCAACAAAAAGCTGAAAATTCCGAGGCTTCTGGCATAATCTGCTTCGTGGGTGATCACCTTAAAGAACCATAATCAATCTTGAGGATAGCATAATCAAGTTTAAGGTATTCATTGATATCCCCAACAGGCAACAACACCTTGAGGATGTTTCAGTTTTTCCTGCTATTCCGATCAAAGTATTTGGGTACCATGTCTTTCACTAACCATGATCATGCAAAGAGAGTTCTCTATCAATCTGAGTGAGAGATAGAATATAGTTCTCTCTCAATCTGAGTGACATATAACTCTATTTGCATTACCGCTAAACTTTGCTCAGAGTGGCAACAAAAAGCTGAAAATTCCAAGGCTTCTGGCATAATCTGCTTCGTGGGTGATCACCTTAAAGAACTTGCTCCGTCCATATTTGCTCATATTGTATACTTAACCTTCGATTTGTTTGTTTCAAAATGATCCCAGATGTTGTGCTTTTATAATCAGAAATCAAAAGTCAGGGTAGGTTAAGTGTGAAGAGTCTGGGAACCCGAACAGTCACGTGACTATTCGATGGATTTGCATAGACATAAATGCACTGTTTATAGACAGACATTGGGGCAGTGAATGTTGCATACGTGCGCAACAGTTATCGATCGATATAAGATAGAGATGAGACATAATGTTTTGGTTTTGAAATTGAAATTTATTCACATTCATTGGGTATAGATCAAATTAGGAAATAATACGTCTGTATATAATAATTATTATTATTAATTTGATGATTAGTATTATAGATAATTAAGGGCAGTCTACAGAAAATTGAAGGCCCTAGGCTAATTTAAGTTCGATATAAAATTTTTATTGAATTAAAAAATATTGTATACGAACTAGTAATTAAAAAATGAACATAATAATCACCAATTAATTTATAATTTAATAAATCTAGCTGTTGCAATTCTTTATTTTTCTCTTTGAACTTGTAGATTAAGAGTTTCTTTTTTTTTCGTCATAATTCACAATAAAAATCTAACAGAACAAATACAAAAAAATAATTTATATAATAACAAAAATAGATTGTTGATATGAGATTTAATGTAAGCACAATATAAAACGTATTTTAGATCGTAATAAATTATTAAACATTGATTTTATTTACTGTCAAATTTCTTAAGAAAGAATCAATACAGTAATTTCATATAATAATCAAAATTTCAAATTCTTCGTACTAAAAATAATGACATATATAAACAATTGTATCGTAAGATAAAAAACTAAAACTAAAAAAGAAGTATAATACAAACATATTAAGAATGATCAAACTAAGTAAACATAAATAATTGATTTTTATTACTATGTACAATTATAATTGTAAACTAATACGGTGAATACTAATATTATTCGGAGGTCGATAGCAAAATTCGCGACGACCGATTAATATATGGAGTCGACCGACGTTATTCACATTTGACCGAGGGCATTTTTTATTATTTAATTATTTAATTATTCTCCGTTCGGTAGCAAAATCATCGACGACCGCTTATTATGTGGAGTAGACCTTCATTCACAATCGACGACTGTTTATAATTAAATATAATATATTAAGCCTTTTTTTAGGGGATATAATATTTTGAACTTAGACTGTTGACAATTCGATTGTATTGTTATTACTATCTTCATTACGGTCTCAAGAATTATCAACGCATGTGTAAATAAAAACTCATTAACGAAACATAATTTTATATAATAAAAGGAAATTTTTACAACCCTAATTCTTGCAGTACTGAATGTTTTCATTCAGAAACCCAAAAGTACAAGTCAGAGTTAGGGTGATCATAGGCGATTTTCATAAAATGATAAGAGTAAAAAATTTCCTCACATGTTTAGACTCTTTCATTAACATTAAACGGTGAACATTTTCATCTTTGAAAATGTCCATGGAATTCGAAATGCGGAGCTTCCTCTTAAATTTTTCCTATATGTGATCAAGTCTTCTGGCGTCTGACATTCGCCGAGGAGGTATTGGCGCTTGTCTGTACATCCTCAGCTCCTCAATCTTCGACCACGTAGACATTGTCTTCTCATAGACAAAGTTTTCATACATCCTCTTCATATGTTGTATGTAGTGGTAGACGTTGGAACCTTCGCCTGCCATTGGAAAATGAATGCGAGAGAAGAAAAGAAAATAAAGAAAGGAGTGCAAGAGTTTGAGGAGAACATAATTTTAATTTTAAAGTAATATTACGTAAACACGTGAATGCACTATTTATAGACAAACATTGAAAGTTGCAAACGTGTATTCATCCTTATCGTGAGTAGCCGATGCGATGGGATGTTTTGAATGCATGTTCTCAATTAATACGCTGTATGAATTGGTTGACGTCTCTTCGGTGAACTAATCGTAAACATAATTACGTAAGTACTGTTTACACGCTATTATTATCATTATTATTATTATTATTATTTGTTAAAAAAAGCATATATTTACGAATGAAAGTATAATAAAAGATTAAATGATGAAGGTATTTCATGACATATATATAATATAAATAAATATAAATATGAAACATTACAATGTCAGTAAAACAAAAAATTGAAAAAAAAAAAAGCCTTCTGATGAAACCCAGTTACACACACTCCTCTTGTATTACCAACACCACCATCATAGTGGAAAAATAGATACTATTTAACATTACAATGCAAGACAAACAAAACAAATTACTAATGTAAACATGAAATAATACGATTTCGGATGGAAAACAAATGAAAAAAAGCCTACTGATGGAAACCCAGTTACACACAGGTAAGGACTCCTCTTGTATTACCAACATAACCAACATAGTGGAAAATAGATACTATTTAACATTACAATGCAAGAAAAACAAAACAAATTACTAATGGAAACACGAAATAACTACTAGTGGAACCCATAATACGTATTTTGAAAATAGATACTATTTATTCTGGGGAGATGTCAAGGAAGAAAGACAGACGATGAGAGTTCAGAGCCTCAGAGTGCGTGTACCGCCCTTTTTAACGAATTTCGCCTATAAACATTATATTATATAATAATAATATTAAAATAAAGGGAACCTGGTAACTAGCAGACAAAAGAAAAAAATAAAAAATTAACAACGGGACAAAAATCAATAACAAGACAATTGCGCTTCTTAAATCTCTCGATTTGCGTGTCGTCTTCGGGTTGCGCAAGCAGCATGCGCATGCGTGCTGATCCCTCGGTATGCATGTCTTCTTTGGAGTAATATTATTCCTGAACTGAACAAAGCAATAAATAAAGTCCCGTCCGTGCCCAACCACACACCGTCCGTGTACTAAAATCATAACGTAGGATTAAGTTGGATTCACATTTGGTGGAGAATAATCTATCGTTCTCACCATGGGTTTAGGATTGGAGCAAAATTGATCACAGTGGGCGTCGATGCTACTTCTTTGACCGTTGTTCGACCGTTTTAAAATATATGATCGACTGATCATTATTTGGTTGTCGACTGTTAAAAACTTGATATTTGATGTGATCGAATGATATTCTGAGAAGACCACGTGACCACCGAGGGGGGGGGGGTGTTTACACCCGAGTCTATTCTGTGAATGATTGTACTTTACTTTACTATATAACCTCGAATACCGTGAAAGTAAATAGCGATAAAGATTCGTATCCAGATCCATTAGCGGGTCTTTTTGGGGATGCGCGCTTGCAATTTTCGGGTTTCAACAGACTCGCAATAAGACTCCGTGACCCCAAATAATGCTAAACCCTAAACCCTAAACCCTAAATTGAAAACCTTAAACCCTAAATTCCATTATTATGAAATTTGTACCATGGAGATTGTATCATATTATATCAAAGGTTATGATTGTGATTATTCAAATTTATAAACATGATTACCTCCCTATCATAATGTAAGATCAACATTAGTATCACATTTGGTAGAAAAAAAACTATCGTTCTCACCATGGGATTAAGACTGGATTCACCATGGGCGACCAGAACTTATTCAACTTATTGTGATACAACACGATTGACCCATATTAAACACCAAGGATGTCCACGCTACCGTTTCGACCGCTGTCCGACTGATTGTAATGTTTGATCGACCGATTATATTTTCCCGTCGACCCATGTCAGTTGTTGGAAAGGCTCTGTTTTGACTCCTATTTTCCCAACATTTGTATCTGCTTAACCATAGTCCTCTGACCTCTCATATCTAATAAGCATCGGCCTCAAGAATAAAATACCATATGTAATTTAATCTAAGATTACGATACAATTCAATAATCAGAGATATGCAGAATTTTTTCCAAACACTTGGGTATATATATATATATATATATATATATATATATATATATATATATATATATATATATATTAATTTTAAACTTTGTGACAAACCATCATATCAAATTTAATTTGGTTATTATACTAAACCAAATGAGTTATAATTATGAATACGTTTCTAAACACTTTAAAATTTCCTTTTCTTAGCCATATATTTATTTGTCCTGCTTGAGAGAAAGTATATATGTTTTTTTTTAAATTTTTATGGAAAACCATCATATCAAAATTAATTTGGTTATTCTACTAAACCAATTGGGTTATGATTATGAATACGTTTATGCTTACGATTATGATTAAGATTACAGTATTATGCATATGTTATTAACCAGTCGTGTCTATGTAATAGGCAGTCGACTGATCATTATTTGGCTGTCGACTGTTAAAAACTTGATATTTGATGTGATCGAATGATATTCTGAGAAGACCACGTGACCACCGAGGGGGGGGGGGGGTGTTTACACCCGAGTCTATCCTGTGAATGATTATACTTTACTTTACTATATAACCTCGAATACCGTGAAAGTAAAATAGCAATAAAGATTCGTATCCAGATCCATTAGCGTGTTTTTTTGGAGATGCGCGCTTGAAATTTTCGGGTTTCAACAGACCCGCAATAAGACTCTGTGACCCTAAATAATGCTAAACCCTAAACCCTAAACCCTAAATTGAAAACCCTAAACCCTAAATTCCATTATTATGAAATTTGTACCATGGAGATTGTATCATATTATATCAAAGGTTATGATTGTGATTGTTCGAATTTATAAACATGATTACCTCTCTATCATAATGTAAGATAAGATTAGTGTCACATTTGGTAGAGAAGAAACTATCGTTCTCACCATGGGATTAAGACTGGATTTACCATGGGCGACCAGAACCTATTCTACTTACTGTGATACAACACGATTGACCCATATTAAACACCAAGGATGTCCACGCTACCGTTTCAACCGCTGTCCGACCGATTATAATGTTTGATCGACCGATTATATTTTCCCGTCGACCCATGTCAATTGTTGGAAAGGCTCTGTTTTGACTCCTATTTCCCCAACATTTGTATCTGCTTAACATAGTCCCCTGACCTCTTATATCTAACAAGCATCGTCCTCAAGAATAAAATACCATATGCAATTTAATATAAGATTACAATACAATTCAATAATCAGAGATATGCAGAATTTTTCCCAAACACTTGGGAGAAAGTATATATATATATATATATATATATATATATATATATATATATATATTAATTTTAAACTTTGTGACAAACCATCATATCAAATTTAATTTGGTTATTATACTAAACCAAATGAGTTATAATTATGAATACGTTTCTAAACACTTTAAAATTTCCTTTTCTTAGCCATATATTTATTTGTCCTGCTTGAGAGAAAGTATATATGCTTTTTTTTTTTTATTTTAATTTTTATGGAAAACCATCATATCAAAATTAATTTGGTTATTCTACTAAACCAATTGGGTTATGAATATGAATACGTTTATACTTACGATTATGATTAAGATTACAGTATTATGTATATGTTATTAACCAGTCGGCGTCTATGTAATAATCGACTGATCATTATTTGGCTGTCGACTGTTAATGATTGTACTTTACTTTACTATATAACATCGAATACCGTGAAAGTAAAATAGCAATAAAGATTCGTATCCAGATCCATTAGCGTGTCTTTTTGGGGATGCGCGCTTGCAATTTTCGGGTTTCAACAGACCCGCAATAAGACTCCGTGACCCCAAATAATGCTACCCTAAACCCTAAACCCTAAATTGAAAACCCTAAATTGAAATGACAATGGAAGAAACCTCATCCTCATCACTTGTTTGGGAAATTTATTTGGGTAAAAATGTTCTCTCTAGCCTTTTTCTCTCCCTAAATTGCCCCAAACTTTCCTTAAATAGCAGCTGCCGTCGCCGCCATGTTGCCACCGGTTCTTGGCCGGCCCAACCCACCACCAGACGCCTTGCCGAGACGATGCTACGGTTCAAATTTCAGGCCAATCGGACATCGTTTGGCCGGTCAAATCTCCGATTGAATTCTCGCCCGTTTCGTCATCTCCGATCATCTTCCCGGCCGTGACTTTTTCCGGCGTTCCAGAACCTGCATCAAACTCGCCTCTTCCTCCTGCTTCGTTTAAGACCCTCCCCGCAGCCTCTCATGGCCTGGCTTCATCGGGCTCGAGCTCGATTGACTCGCAGGTACTGTTCACTCCGAGCCAGCCCTTTGTTCCTGTGATTCCGGCGAGCTCAGGTTGTTATAGCTCAAACCATGGCCCGATCTGGAATCCTCATTCGATTTTGTTCCAGATGCCTCACCCCCCGTTCCATATTTTGTCACCTTCGGAGCTATTTTTCAGATCTGAGAACCATGGCATTCAAACCCTTTCTCCGGCGATTTGCTTTCCAAATTACTCGGCCATGGCTCATTCTTTTCCTAATTCCTTTCTCCCTCAGCATCCCCTAGCCCCTACCGTTGTTTCTCATCCCTCAATTCCGGGTTCTTTGGCCCCGATTGAAAACCCCCTTTTTCAAACCCCTCCGCCGAGTTCTGCCCCGAGTCAAGCTTTTTTCGCCGCTCCTACGCCCGAGTCTGCACACATGGACCCCAAATTTGTGTTCTACACCACCTCGCCGGCCCTCGGTGGTACTCCTACCGATGAATCTCCAGTCAACTCGGGCGAGTCACACGGTCGCACTCACTGTGTCAACTCATCCAGTCAATGCGTGGTCAACCCAGTCAAAATCATTGACTCCGCGGTCAAAATTGGACTTGGTCATGGTCAAATGGTTGACTTTGTTAACCCGATCAAAAATGTTGACTCCTCGGTCAACACAGTCAAAATTGTTGACCATGTGGTCAACTCGGTCAAAATTGTTGACTCTGAAGTCAAAATTGGGGATGTAGACCTTCAAATGGTTGACTTGGACCCTCAAGTCAAAATCGATGACTTTCAAGTCAAAATTGTTGACCAGTCAGTCAACTCTAGCTCCAAAATTGCTGATTCAGCCCCTGTTTCGTTTCGGGATGCTTTAGCCCCTCCATCTCCTCGAGCTTCGAGGAAGAGCTTTGCTGATGTGATCAATTCGATGGAGGATCTTTCGGAGCCAACTTTTATGGATGGAAAACCGGGTATTCGATTCCCGGATGAGGTAATTTCCTCCCTGATTGAGCCTTTTAAGTTTGCTTGGTGGGCAAAATTACGGGGAATCGGTCCACTGCTCCCAATATCCTGATTTCAACTGTTTTTTCTCAAATGGGTTTTAAGACTTCGTTTAATCTGAAATTCCTCCCTCGGGGTTATTTGGTCAGCATTCTTTCTTGTGAAGAGGACTTTGCTCGTCTTTGGACGAATGGAGGGATTTTTGTGGGAGCAGTCGGGATCCGCTTTTTCAAGTGGACCCCTGAATTCAAATTTGAGGCGGAGTCGCCCATTGCCCCAGTCTGGGTCAGATTCCCTGAGCTTCCCTTGCACTTGTATAACAAGAAGAGCCTGTATGCTATCGCCAGAATTCTCGGAAATCCAATCAAATTGAATGAGCATACGGCTGAGAGATCGAGATGGGCCTTTGCCCGTGTTTCTGATTGCAAGATGTTGGGTCATGCTACCTCTGTGTGCTATTCCCACGGGAAGAACCCAAGACCTCCTCGTCCAAAGCCTTCTGATGGGAAGGAAAATGTTGTGATCGGGAACCCTCCTCCGCAACCTCAGGAGGCGGGTCCCTCAGTGGCCCCAGGAGGCCCTGCTCCTTTTGCCCCTGGTGCGGGCAATTGGACCGCAAAAAAGAGAAGGCGTAACCAACAGCGGCGGCCACCTCCTCAGGGTGTCCCGCGTAATCAGAATGCCTTCCAAGTTCTTGAGTCTTTACCTGAGGAGCTTGATCTTTGTCGTTCTGAGTTGAGGACTGAGGCTCCTTTCGAGTCTACTGAGCAGAGTCCAGATCTCCATGTGGATGGAGATGTTGTTAAGGACATTGCTTATGGGTGCAGTGATACTGCGATGGGAGGAGGTGCTGGTGCTCCTGACCCGCAGTCTGTTGTCGCTCCCCAAGAGGGACCTGACCCCTGCTTGGCCCTTTATTGGGCTTGCCAGGTTGAGGAAGAGATTGGTGCCTCTTCAGTGGTTGGTGAGATGGAGCTTGGTTTTCCGCAGGACGTCCTTTTGCATGCCTTTGAGGCTCCTGTTCATTGCTCTCTGAATCACAGTAGCCACTCCGTCCCCTCGCTTCCTGGGACTCCTGGGGAGTCCTCCGCCCCTTCCTTTGAGGGGCTCGTCTCTCAGCAGGGGCCTCTTTGTCAGGACCTCGACCCGATTACTGAGTTTGTCAGCGAGGACGATTCAAGTTCCTTCTGTGGGATTGAATCGTGTGATGGGAGAGACTTTGGGAGATATGATGAGGATTTTGATTTCTCTGTCTCACCCTCCAAGAGAACGCTTCGTTCTGACACGAAGCGACAGTAGACTCTTCAGTAGTCTAGGAATAAGACGGGGCCTTATTCCGCCCATTCCAAATGCAGTGCTTAATATGGAACATCAGGGGACTCAGGAGCTCTGAGTCCCAGGAGAGGCTTCATGCCTTGATGTAAGAGAAGCGTGTCAAAATCTTGGCTATCCTGGAGCCGATGATTTCTCTTGATCAGCGCTTCATGACCCGTCGTCTTGGTTTCCAGAGAGTTCTTTCGAATGTCTCTGGTCATATTTGGGTTTTTTTTGGCGGACGATGTGATGGCGGAGTGTGTCTTTGATCACACTCAGTTCCTCCATCTTCGCGTGTCGGCTCCCTTTTTGCCGACCCATGTTTTTTGCTCTTTCGTTTATGCCAAGTGTGACTACATTTTACGGCGGGACTTGTGGGCTTCTTTGCTGCAAGTCAAGCCTGATGGTGGTCCTTGGCTTGTTGGTGGGGATTTTAATGTCGTGAGGGATGCCTCCGAGTGTCTTGGCTCTTCTGGTGGGAGGCAGTTCCCCATGGACGAGTTTAATCATTTTGTTTTGGAGTCTGCACTGGTCGACGCTGGTTTTGAGGGCTCTTCGTTCACCTGGACGAATAAGTCCATTTGGAAGCGTCTTGACAGAGTCTTTGTCTCTGTGGATTGGGGTGATCATTTCAACTCAGTCAGAGTTGAACACCTCTGTAGCGACCCTACCCGGATCCACTACCTAATCAGAGTTAAGATCATAATTAACCATGCATTAAATCAAATTGCTGCGGAAGACTAAATACAAGTAGACCGGCAGAATACAACCGGCTAATCAAACTCGATTTATACAACCCAATCGAATTACTTTAAATAAAACCTACAGCTAATCCTGCTGTCTTCAAGGTCACTGGCTACTCCAGGCTCCTGGTGCTCAATCCTGCACTATACCTGCCCCATCGAATAGGGTATCCAGATACACAGAAAATACTGGACGTGAGCTCTAAGCTCAATACGAAAGCACGGATAAACATACAAATATAATGCATGCAAATGACCGAGTATCCATATCTGGGATAACTGTATACAAACTTCTCAAACTGGCGCCTGGGATATAAGCTCGTCACATCGGGGTAGCTAACCACTGTGTGCGACCACTCATTCCCGAATCCCGGACGCGGACCGCGGAGTCCTCGAGGTATCAGTACCTAAGGGTACTCGATATCAAACGTCCTAACAGGGCTGAGCAACCCTAACTGGCTCATCTCGAAAGATATACAGATGTACAGGCACAAGATGGTATGCACATGCCGCATAACAATAATAACATGCAAACACATAAATGCAACATATAAGCATGCATATCCGCTGGCAATCTCAGTCAGTACTTACGTACCTTTCTAAGGCAGTCCTAGTAGTCCCACTCTAGGTTCCAAGTCTATCATCAAGTCTACAATGCAAATACCCATGCATCATTCAATAAGCGCTAAAAGACTTAACTAAGCTATTGCATACTCCTAAATAATTTAAGGAGACCATAGCTATACCTGCGTCCATCGTCAGCCCACTGATGGCGACTATCCCGCAACTAGGGCACTCCCCTGCTGCGAATCCACAGCCTCGAACACGGCTCTACAACACGAGCACTGCTCCGTTACTATGTCAGACACTGTCTGACTATACTAAAACAATTATTCTACTCCAACTCTAGAATAAGAGTACCCAAAGCCTTAAAATAGGACCACGAGGGCGAAGGAGAGAATTCGGAATTGTCAAGAAATGAATGCCTCGGACCTTATATTTATAGGCATAGATCGGAACCTCTGATCCTTGATCGGAACTTCCGATCCTTGATCGGAACGTCCGATCCTGCCATCGGAGATTCCGAACATCCTTATCTGCCACATGTCAAAATCTCACTGGTTGACTTTGGATAGGGGTGATCGAAGCTTCCGATCGTTCATCGGAGCTTCCGATCACCTTCGGAGCATCCGATCCTAACTTCGGAGCTTCCGATCTGTCTGACCCACCGGACCATTTCTGATCATTTTGGGTCTATTTCCAGGCTCCGTTAATCCATTTAGAAGTCTCCTTAATCACGTTTTTACTAAATATAACATGATCACACGATAATTACTCATTATCGTTAATTCTGGATATGGGCCACTACATTCCCACCACCTTAAAAGGATTTCGTCCTCGAAATCTAAGGTAAACCTCGGGACTATAGTATAAACCATTCATCCAATTCATTAGTAGTTCCGGTTCAAAACATCTGGTTAAATAACTTTCGACAATACCAAACCTCGCTAAACCTGCAAGGTCTGTTCATTCACTGAACCACATCAGAACATAAACTCGATTTATAATTCGCATTGATTTCAAACTCGTACGCTTTTAACAATCACTCTAGAAATCACCGCCTTCTTATCAGCAATCCTGCGAGAATCGAGTAACACTGCTGACTATCGTCAGTTATCCATCGATAACTGCAACAACACGGCACCTTCGGTCCAAATTGTCGACTGTATCAGCCACAGTGCTTACAAATCTTAGCGATGACACTCCTGCTAAGATCGTATCTAGCCATCAGTTATTCTCTAGACATGCACGAACTCCATCGCTGCCCATTGAGAAAATAAGATACAACTCATTGTATCTCACTAGTGTAACGATAACATCGCATCCCTTGACGTTATCGCAAAGCTCTAAACAAATCAATCTAGATTCGTCTCTCGGTCAAATCCTAGATATCCCTTTTTCAAGAACTCATGTGGGTTACTTTTTATCACGAAGGATAAAATATTTCTTCCCGAAACAGTACCTTATGCGAATAGAAATGGCAACCACCGGCCACCAATTCGCAAAGCAATCGCATCACTGCACACGACTCTAGCCATCTGAAATCCCCAGACTGATTGCAACAAACCTTGATCCGAACCTCGCTATCGTAGATAGCATCTACTTAATCGTATTAGTCATCCTTCCATGGATAACAACAAAATCCTGACAATTCCTGTCAACAAAGTACGTTCTTTCAGTACTCACCCTGCCATTGGCCAACGAATGTTCCCAAAGAACAACAACTAGCAAACAGAGATTTGTAACCCCAATTGTGACAAAATCCTTATACACAATTTCTTGTCTAAATGCATCCTTCGAGGTCATCGCCTCAAAATTCACTATCATCCTGCTGAAACTCCCAGATGGACCAACACCATCCTCAGCATTAGTAGCCTATGTCGAATGCTTACTTCTATCTCGGAACTAGAGATAGTATCGACGAAAACGATTCCGGTTAATCCTGTTCCAGATAACCAAATCCTTGGCTCCCTAGCGGGGATAACCAAACGGATTCAACTAGATCCCGCACAAAATCTATCAATACTAGCGGCAATCCCGCTATCTCAACCTCTCAATGACACAGCATATCAGAACGCACTGGGATATCAGTGACAACAATCCTGCCAGACTCAGAAACACAAGTCTCAGTTGTTGTCTCATCCCATGAAACAACTAATTCAAACTTGCTAATGTTCATTGAACTCCATAAGCACTTGTCGAATCGCCTCTCAAGCACAAATCTCGAGAAATCTGCTGGAAGCATCCCAAGCAAAACACTCTGACCAACAGTCTTCAAAATTCGTCCACTGACAAACCTGGGACAATCACTGAATCATATTTCCGCAAACTGAATAATTCATTGCTAACACCAAGCAATGCTCAGATCAAAATCCGTCATAGGTAGCCAAAGCAACGTTACCAACAACTACGATCACAAGAGCCAACTAATGACCACTTGAATCGTTATATCAAAGCATACCATACTTAAAGTACCATTCCCAGTACTTCTTGATTCACTATATCTCATCTGTACCGATTGGAATAATCTGATCAATGAAACTCTCATGACTCGATCAATATCAATAATCTCACTGCCACACGTTCGCATATCCCAAATACTTGGAATCAAAATAATCACAGTTGATTCAATCGCTCATTTTTGACAGAGTCAGACAACAGTTACAAGTAGTCACTAGCGCTAAACATGCACCAGTCTAGACATACTATCACTGTCTATCTTCATCCAAGATGATCATAAGGACTTGTTCAATCCAAGCCGCAATACAAGTCTGAAAAGATTTCAACTATCGTTGAACATGCTCCTGATAACTATATCTCTTGCTAAGACTGCAACAAATCGAGACTGAGGTTACTTGTCGCGGTGTCCTACCTGAAATCACTACCAAGTGTACACTGGC
Source organism: Henckelia pumila (assembly GCF_033568475.1). Classification (NCBI taxonomy): domain Eukaryota; kingdom Viridiplantae; phylum Streptophyta; class Magnoliopsida; order Lamiales; family Gesneriaceae; genus Henckelia; species Henckelia pumila. The sequence continues at coordinate 94,560,234 of NC_133120.1, read as the reverse complement.
ATAAATCACGCTATCCTCACGCCTCAAATAGTCATGTACAATCCTTAGCATTGGATATAATCTATCACTGAAGGAAAACTATCATTACTGAAAAATACTCATCCCCGAGTCAAATGTTTCAGGAAGTTCACAAACCATCTCCTGGATAGCCCCTATCACAAGAGCATCCAAACACCGACTAGATCCACTAGTCTAGCAGTATTCAATAGACTAAAATTGTCTGCTCAGAGTACGCACTCGTCAAGGAAAATCCCTCCAAGACTGGTCCTTGTGACAAAACTGCAAACCAATATCTCTGACGACAGTCAGACGATATCTAAACCGCCGACACCTAACCAGGCATCCAATCCAATGTCATACCCCGTCGTGACTGTTACCAAAACTCTAGACTAAGTAGCCTTCCCACCGCCAAATCCTGAAGCACGAAGGCTTCCAGGAATTCTCCGAGGTACGAAAGACTCCCAGAGTAACACTGGCATAGGGTCGCGCTCCATCATGTCTAGTCATGGTCCTAGTCCACAACTCTCGGCATATACCCAACTTGGTATCCCGATGAAATCCCATCATCACGAAGTCTCAACCTATTCAGGTCAATCAGACTACCGTCCTAAGGAAACAACTTAGAACAAAAACTCAAAATTCCAAATAAGATCGATATTTCCATGCTCCCAGATGAATTACCTCATCAATGGCACTAACTTAGTCAAACGACTAATTAGGTCAGCCCTAGGAAGACACCTAGACTAACCCCATGTCAATCCGTTACCGTTGACTTACTCAAAATCCATGAGCTATCCTAGTTGATCAGTCAACTAATTCCAAGCCAAACTTAGTAAAATTACTTGTAATCAAACACGAATCTTTGAATAAGTAAAACATGTATCATTACTTCAAGTTATGTACAATTTCCTTTATTACAATCCCATGTAATACATACAGTATTCAAAATACAACAAAATGTACATCCAATAACTTGAACCGATTACAACCAAATTCCGATGATTCATTACAACTGAAATACTGTTTACAAATACATCAATACAGTATTTAAAATCGTCGAACTTGTCTTCACTCCTTGAGCATGAAGCTTCCAATCGACACACGCATCGATACAAGCATACTTCCGTCCAAGTCTCTCTACATGTCCTCCAGCGAAGAACTCCAGAGAAATATCACGTGATAGCTAACCAGCTATGCTCTGCTTCAGTTCATGTCAGTCGACTTCTTCTGCTCACGATCTACCATCAGCGTTCTTCTTGTATCTAAATCATGCTTTTGAACATACCTACCAAAAGCATCGATACAAGCATACCGGCAAAACCATGTTCTGCACGAGGTTAAAGACCTCACTCTCGAAACCTGTCATGCTTTAGGCACTCGAGACATTCTCTGGTGAAGGTCTATCTGACAATCTCTCCAACTACGAGTGGATAATCTTTCAAGGATTGGAACCACATGGATTACTAAACACCATTCGTTCCAAAAATCCCTCAGAGGTATCTGACGTGATATAACCGATCTTCTCTTCCAGTCTTCCCTGGCTGGAATCCATATGTTCTTCGATCAACATCCCAATGCATCGAATGATGAACCGTCCACAGCAGTCAATCGATCTATCGATATGCTACTACTGGTGTTCTCATCACTGCTGCATTCCTTATATTAAAGACTTATGCCGCAAACCTCGGCAATGAAGAATCAAATCTTCTTTCGCTAGGCCTCAATCAATCCTACAAGGATAATCAAGAAGTCTTATTATCAATTTCCTAAGTCCCTTGCATGCAGTGCTCTGATACCATAAATGTAGCGACCCTATCCGGATCCACTACCTAATCAGAGTTAAGAGCATAATTAAGCATGCATTAAATCAAATTGCTGTGGAAGACTAAATACAAGTAGACCGGCAGAATACAACCGGCTAATCAAACTCGATTTATACAACCCAATCGAATTACTTTAAATAAAACCTACAGCTAATCCTGCTGTCTTCAAGGTCACTGGCTACTCCAGGCTCCTGATGCTCAATCCTGCACCTATACCTGCCCCATCGAATAGGGTATCCAGATACACAGAAAATACTGGACGTGAGCTCTAAGCTCAATACGAAAGCACGGATAAACATATAAATATGATGCATGCAAATGACTGGGTATCCATATCTGGGATAACTGTATACAAACTGCTCAAACTGGCGCCTGGGATATAAGCTCGTCACATCGGGGTAGCTAACCACTGTGTGCGACCACTCATTCCCGAATCCCGGACGCGGACCGCGGAGTCCTCGAGGTATCAGTACCTAAGGGTACTCGATATCAAACGTCCTAACAGGGCTGAGCAACCCTAACTGGCTCATCTCGAAAGATATACAGATATACAGGCACAAGATGGTATGCACATGCCGCATAACAATAATAACATGCAAACATATAAATGCAACATATAAGCATGCATATCCGCTGGAAATCTCAGTCAGTACTTACGTACCTTTCTAAGGCAGTCCTAGTAGTCCCACTCTAGGTTCCAAACTTATCATCAAGTCTACAATGCAAATACCCATGCATCATTCAATAAGCGCTAAAAGCTGTAACTAAGTTATTGCATACTCCTAAATAATTTAAGGAGACCATAGCTATACCTGCGTCCGTCGTCAGCCCACTGATGGCGACTATCCCACAACTAGGGCTGTAGTGACCCTTACCCGGATCACCTACTAACAGAGCTTAGGCATGCAATTAACTTAATAAAACAGCTATCAGAATAAACTGCGGAAACCATAAACATTATACAATCCCAAGTAAAAGAATCTGTAATTTATCCAAATAATATACAAACAAATCGAATAGCTGTATTAACCTCAAAACAACAGAAATAAAACCTAGACGAAGCTCCAGCCGGTCAACCACTGACTAGCCCCTCCTGGATCCACCCTCCTCGTCCAATCGCAAACCTGCCCCATGGAATAGGGTGTCCAGAAACACAGAGTACGAGACGTGAGTATAAAACGCTCAGTACGAGAGTATGAGTATACATGCATGCAAAGTGAACTCCCTATAAACTCGAGGTCAAGGATCAGATAACAGAGACAGACCGAGCCCTGGTATGTAGCACGTTGTGCCGTTGCTTCATGAGGTGGCTCCCATACCGATATAACCGTGGATACGCCGGACCCAAATCGATGGAAGTCCATCCACTAACAGGATAAGGTACAACCCTACTAACAGACATTTCAAAAGAGATACAACAAGATGCAAATGAATGCAGCATAAATCAATGACATGTAAACCATGCAGTCACATAATACATGCATACTCAGTTAGGATATCTCGAACAGTACTTCCGTACCTCAAATAAGTGCAAGCTCTACCAACTCTAGGTACACGCCTATAGTCTGCTCTACACTGCCAAATGATACTACTATCATTAAAGTGCTCTAAAAGCCTTAACTAAGCTATTGCATACTCCTAAATATTTATAGGAAGCAAAAGCTATACCTTCGTCCGTCGTTAGCCCTTTGATGTCGATGCCTCCAGAACTTGGGCACAACTCCGCTACGACTCCCGAATGTCTTGCCGACCTCCGGGACAAGCCTAAGAAGACTAGAACAGCTCCAAAAGGACTAGAATGGAAAGGAAAACTCGGAATTGGCAAATGAAAGTGAAGCCTCGGCCTTCTATTTATAGACAACGATCGGAACTTCCGATCCTTGATCGGAACGTCCGAACCCCGATCGGAACGTCCGATCCTGCCATCGGAGCTTCCGAAGATCCTGATTTGCCACGTGTCAAAATATCACTTGTTGAGTCCGGATAGGGGTGATCGGAGCTTCCGATCTAGCCAATCGTCATGCCTGACGTAATATGATCGGAGCTTCCGATCCTGTTCGGAACTTCCGAACCCACCTTCGGAGCTTCCGAACTCTATTCAAGTAATTATGATTAATCCCTCAATTACTGATTTGGTTACGGGCTACTACATTCTCCCCCACTTAAGATATTTCATCCTCGAAATCAGATCTTAAGTACCGAATGCAATACAGAAATCACAAACATTCTTCATTCAAATCAAACGTTTACAGATTTTGCAACTGAATATAACTTTAAGAATGAAATCAAAACAACTCAGGATGGTCTTCACGCATCCTGTCCTCAAGCTCCCAAGTAGCTTCCTCAGTGCCTCGGCATTGCCACTGAACTAAAACCAAAGGAATGACTTTGTTCCGTAAAACCTTATCCTTATAATCCAGGATACGAATAGGTTTCTTAACATAAGTCAAATGTTTGTTCACCTGAACCTCAGACCGCTGCAGAATATGAGATTCATCCGCCACATACCGTCGCAACAGAGATACGTGGAACACGTCGTGAATACTGGATAGATGCGGTGGCAAAGCTAGTCGATAAGCCAAATCGCCAATGCTCTCCAAGATCTCAAACGGACCGATAAACCTGGGAGACAAGTTGCCCTTAAGGCCAAATCTGAGAATCTTGCGGAAAGGTGACACTCTCAGAAACACTTTCTCCCCGACATCGAACTGCAAAGGCCTACGCTTGATATTAGCATAGCTGGCCTGACGATCCTGTGCAGTCTTAATCCGTTTCTTGATCTGATCAACAATGTCTATCGCCTACTGGATAAACTCCGGTCCCTCAACCTGTCTCTCCCAAACTTCTTCCCAGAAGAGTGGAGTACGACAACGTCGCCCGTACAATGCCTCAAAAGGTGTCATCCCAATACTAGTGTGATAGCTGTTGTTGTACGCGAACTCGATCAACGACAAATGATCCTGCCAGGCTGAACCAAAATCCATGACGCACGCTCTAAGCATATCCTCCAAAGTACGGATAGTGCGCTCTGACTGACCATCAGTCTCCGGATGATAGGCAGTACTCAAACTGAGATTAGTACCCATCGCACGCTGAACACTCCCCCAGAATCTAGAAGTGAACCTGGGGTCCCGATCGCTGACAATGCTCACAGGCACTCCATGAAGTCGAACGATCTCCTGAATGTACATCCGTGCCATGCGATCCACAGAGTACTCTCGGCTATAGGCAATGAAATGCGCTGACTTGGTGAGTCGGTCCACCACAACCCAGATAGCATCACAGTTCCTCGGGGATACCGGCAAATGGGTCACAAAGTCCATTGTGATAAACTCCCATTTCCATTCAGGAATAGGCAGACTGTGAAGCAATCCTCCAGGTCGTCGGTGCTCTGCCTTGACCTGCTGACACACCAAACATCTCGAAAAAAACTGATAAACACTGTGTTTCATTCCCTTCCACCAGAAACGAGTACGTAGATCCTTGTACATCTTGTTGCTCACAGGATGAATACTCAACTTAGTGCGATGTGCCTGAGACAAAATCTCCTCTCGCAACTCTTCATCCTGTGGAATCACAAGCCTACCAGACAAACACAAAAAGCCATCTGACTGATAATGAAATCCAGACGAGCTACCCTCATTAGCTAGACGATCTAAACTCTGGGTCTTCGAATCGGACATCTGAGCATCTCGGATTCGCGAATACAAGGCTGGCTCAGATAATATCGCAAACATCTGAATACTCTGCATACCTTTCTTATGCTTGAAGGTATAACCTGAAGTACAACATTCACTGATCGCACTAGACATCAAACAATTCTGAAGTACGGATAGTCGCACCTTGCGACTTAAAGCATCAGCGGTGAGATTAGCAGCTCCCGGATGGTACTTTATCTCGCAATCATAATCCTTAAGCAAGTCCATCCAACGTCTCTGCCTTATGTTCAACTCAGCCTGAGTGAACAAATACTTGAGACTCTTATGGTCGGTGAAGATCTCAAATTTCTCGCCATACAGATAATGACACCAGATCTTCAAAGCGAACACAATGGCTGCCAATTCCAAATCATGGACTGGATAGTTGTCCTCGTGAAGCTTCAGCTGTCTAGAAGCGTATGCGATCACATGCTCATTCTGAGTCAGGACACAACCTAACCCCTGAAGAGAAGCATCCGTGTAAACCACATACCCTCCAGATCCTGACGGTAATGCCAACACCGGCGCAGAAGTCAACCGCCGTCGAAACTCACAGAAATTCTCCTCACACTCGGAGGACCACTCGAAATCCACACCCTTGCGGGTAAGCTGCGTGAAAGGTCGAGCTAGTTGAGAGAAGTTCAGAATGAAGCGACGATAATACCCTGCTAGACCCAGAAAACTACGGATCTCAGCAACTGTCGTTGGACGCGACCAATTAAGTACCGCTTCAATCTTGCTTGGATCAACAGAAATCCCCTCCCTGGATATGATATGGCCAAGAAAGACCACTCTATCCATCCAGAACTCACACTTGCTCAGCTTGGCGTACAACTGCTCATCTCGAAGAGTCTGCAGTACCAACCTCAAGTGAGAAACATGCTCTTCCGTATTACGCGAATACACCAAGATGTCGTCAATGAATACCATGACAAACTTGTTCAAATACTCCCTGAAGACACGGTTCATCAAATCCATGAATATAGCCGACGCATTAGTCAAACCAAATGGCATTACTAGAAACTCGTAATGCCCATAGCGAGTACAGAATGCAGTCTTGGCTACGTCCTGATCACGGACTCTCAACTGATGATACCCAGATCTCAAGTCAATCTTGGAGTAAACTGACGTGCCCTGCAGCTGATCAAACAAGTCATCAATACAAGGCAATTGATACTTGTTCTTCACAGTGACTCGATTCAGCTGCCGATAGTCAATGCACAACCACATCGACCCATCCTTCTTCTTTACAAAGAGAACAGGAGCTCCCCAAGGAGATACACTAGGACGAATGTACCCCTTGTCCAAAAGATCCTGTAGCTGATTCTTCAACTCACGCATCTCTGACGGAGCCAGACGATACGGTGCTCGAGAAATAGGTGAAGTACCCAGCATCAACTCTATGCCAAACTCGACTTCCCTAGCAGGAGGAAAACCCGGAATCTCATTAGGAAATACATCTGAAAATTCATCAACAACAGGAATGCTCTCTATCCCAATACTCTCAGCGGACAAATCAACTGCATAGATAAAATAGCCTTCCCCTCCAGACTCTAGAGCTCGACAGGCTCTCAAAGCTGATACCAAAGGCATCGGGGGTCGCGCTCCCTCACCATAGAAAAACCAGCTCTCACTCCCCACCGGATGAAAGCGTACTAATCTCTGATAGCAGTCCACTGAAGCTCGATAGGTAGTCAACATATCTATTCCCAGAATGCAATCAAAGTCGTCCATCGCCAGGACCATGAGATTCGCTAACAGAATGTTCCCTTCGAACTCTAAAGGGCAACCCATCACTAGACGCTTAGCCAAAGCAGATTGGCCCGTCGGAGTAGAAACAGACATCACTACGTCTAGTGCAATGCATGGTAACTTATGTCTCTTAACAAAACGTGCAGAAATGAAGGAATGAGATGCACCAGTGTCAATAAGTACAAGAGCAGGTATACCATAAAGCAGAAATGTACCTGTGATAACTTTCTCATTCTCCTCCACTGCCTGATCATGTCTCAGGGCAAATACCTGGCCAGAAGCTCGTGGCCTCAAATGAGAACTCCCAGCAGGTTGTCCCTGCGACCTCTGCTGAATGGTGGCCTGAGAACCAGATCCTGAACCAGAACCAGAACTGCCTCCCCCAGATAGTGGACAATCCCTCCGGATATGACCAGTCTCTCCACAACGGAAACAAGCTCCAGAAGCTCTACGGCACTTGTCGGATGGATGGTTCTTTTCACAGTGATCACACTTGTCCTTCTTACCGAAATGGACAACACCTCCAGAACCAGAGGAAGAAGTAGATCCAGACTTCTTGAAAGATTGGGCACGGGGACCCAAAGAACTAGCAGGCCTCGACTGAGGGAAAGACCTGTTCCGCCGAATGCTGTCCTCCGCCTGGTGACAACGGCTCACCAAACCCTCGTAGGACATGTCGTCGCCAACCGCCACACGGTCATGGATCTTAGGGTTAAGGCCCTGAAGGAACAGATTATACTTCATCTCTGAGCTATCAGCAATCTCGGGGCAATAGGATAGCAGATCAAAGAACCTCTGCTGATACTCATCAATAGACATGGCTCCCTGTCGCAGACTCAGTAGCTCGCCTGCCTTCGACTGACGGAGTGCAGGAGGAAAACACCGCTTTTGAAAAGCTGTGCGGAACTCGGCCCAGGTGGCCACTCCTCTCGCCGCAACAAAAGGTGCAGAAGTAAACCTCCACCACCTGCGCGCACGTCCATCCAGAAGATAACCCAGGGTCTCCATCTTCTGCTCCTCGGTGCAATGGAAAGTCTGAAAAGTCGTCTCCATGCGGTCTAACCAGTTCTCCGCATCCTTCGGAGACTCACCTCCAACTAAGGGCTTAGGACCCATAGCTAAGAATCGACGCACAGTGAAACGCTCGTCGTCATGAAGACGATGACGCCGTTCTCGACGAGGCTCCCGGTCGGCATCACCCCAACGCCCACCAACACTGCCATGAGAACTCCGGTCGTCACGATTTGCCATCTACAAAAATACCTCATGATGAGACTAAATCCCAAGAATTCTTTTGCATGCTCTGATACCATAAATGTAGTGACCCTTACCCGGATCACCTACTAACAGAGTTTAGGCATGCAACTAACTTAATAAAACAGATATCAGAATAAACTGCGGAAACCATAAACATTATAAAATCCCAAGTAAAGGAATCTGTAATTTATCCAAATAATATACAACCAAATTGAATAGCTGCATTAACCTCAAAAAAACAGAAATAAAACCTAGACGAAGCTCCAGCCGGTCAACCACTGACTAGCCCCTCCTGGATCCACCCTCCTCGTCCAATCGCAAACCTGCCCCATGGAATAGGGTGTCCAAAAACACAGAGTACGAGACGTGAGCATAAAACGCTCAGTACGAGAGTATGAGTATACATGCATGCAAAGTGAACTCCCTATAAACTCGAGGTCAAGGATCAGATAACAGAGACAGATCGAGCCCTGGTATGTAGCACGCTGTGCCGTCGCTTCAGGAGGTGGCTCCCATACCGAGATAACCGTGGATACGCCGGACCCAAATTGATAGAAGTCCATCCACTAACAGGATAGGGTACAACCCTACTAACAGACATTTCGAAAGAGATACAGCAAGATACAAATGAATGCAGCATAAATCAATGACATGTAAACCATGCAGTCACATAATACATGCATACTCAGTCAGGATATCTCGAACAGTACTTCCGTACCTCAAATAAGTGCAAGCTCTACCAACTCTAAAAGCCTTAACTAAGCTATTGCATACTCCTAAATATTTATAGGAAGCAAAAGCTATACCTTCGTCCATCGTTAGCCCTTTGATGTCGATGCCTCCAGAACTTGGGCACAACTCCGCTACGACTCCCGAATGTATCGCCGACCTCCGGGCCAAGCCTAAGAAGACTAGAACAGCTCCAAAAGGACTAGAATGGAAAGGAAAACTCGGAATTGGCAAATGAAAGTGAAGCCTCGGCCTTCTATTTATAGACAACGATCGGAACTTCCGATCCTTGATCGGAACGTCCGAACCCCGATCGGAACGTCCGATCCTGCCATCGGAGCTTCCAAAAATCCTGATCTGCCACGTGTCAAAATATCACTTGTTGACTCCGGATAGGGGTGATCGGAGCTTCCGGTCCTGATCGGAGCTTCCGATCTAGCCAATCGTCATGCCTGACGTAATATGATCGGAGCTTCCGATCCTGCATCGGAGCTTCCGATCCTGTTCGGAACTTCCGAACCCACCTTCGGAGCTTCCGAACTCTATTCAAGTAATTATGATTAATCCCTCAATTACTGATTTTGGTTACGGGCTACTACAAGGGCACTCCCCTGCTGCGAATCCACAGCCTCGAACACGGCTCTACAACACGAGCACTGCTCCGTTACTATTTCAGACACTGTCTGACTATACTAAAACAATTATTCTACTCCAACTCTAGAATAAGAGTACCCAAAGCCTTAAAATAGGACCACTAGGGCGAAGGAGAGAATTCGGAATTGGCAAGAAATGAATGCCTCGGACCTTATATTTATAGGCATCGATCGGAACCTCCGATCCTTGATCGGAACGTCCGATCCTGCCATCGGAGCTTCCGAACATCCTTATCAGCCACATGTCAAAATCTCACTGGTTGACTTCGGATAGGGGTGATCGGAGCTTCCAATCCTGTTTGGAGCTTCCGATCAACCACACGTCATGGATGACGTAATTCGATCGGAGCTTCCGATCGTTCATCGGAGCTTCCGATCACCTTCGGAGCATCCAATCCTAAATTCGGAGCTTCCGATCTGTCTGACCCACCGGACCATTTTTGATTATTTTGGGTCTACCGTTAATCCATTTAGAAGTCTCCTTAATCATGTTTTTACTAAATATAACATGATCACACGATAATTACTCATTATCGTTAATTCTGGATATGGGCCACTACAACCTCAGTCGCACGGTTTCGGACCATTGTCCTCTTTTGGTGTCTGCTCCTGTCTTTGCTCGGGGGCCGAGCTCGTTTCGGTTCCAGAGCATGTGGACTCGTCACCCGGGGTTCCTTCAAACTATCAGGCTCAACTGGAACATGCCTTGCTCTTTGCAAGGCATGCCCAGGCTCTTTGCCAAGCTGAAACGATTGAAGGGCCACCTCAAGTGGTGGAACCAGGATGTTTTTGGGAACCTTTTTGATAAGATCGCTGAGGCGAAGAGGTCGGTTAAACTGGCTGAGGCCGCCTGTGAAGCGGATCCCTCTGAGCATTGCTGGACCCGCTCGTCCAGGTGCAATGAGGAGTTGTCTAGAGTCACCGCTATGGAAGCGGATTTTTGGAAGCAGAAAGCTGCTTGTAATTGGCTTGAGGATTGGGAGAGGAATACGAAGCTTTTCCACAACATGGTGAAGAAGAAGAATGTGGTTAATAAGATCTTTCGTATCTGGGAGGATGGAATTTACCTCACCTCTCTTGGTCTCATCAAGCAGTCTGGGGCTGCCTATTTCGAGCGCCTCCTCACTGGAGATCCCTTTGTCCTGGATCTTTCGGATTTTTCTGGCTTCTCCTCGGAGATTTCGGAGGAGGAGAACCTTAGATTTGCCGCCGCACCTTCCTTGGAGAAGGTTCGTGCTGTCGTCTTTTCCATCCCTCGGGATAGTGTGGCGGGCCCCGATGGGTATTCTTCGATTTTCTTTCAGAGCTTCTGGGATTTTGTGCAGCATGATGTCATGGAAACCGTCCTTGATTTCTTTCGGGGCTCTCTTATGCCCCAGGGCTTCACTGCCACCACGATCACTTTGATCCCCAAAGTCGAGGGAGCGCAAGCTTGGACGGACTTTCGTCCCATCAGCTTGTGTAATGTTTCCAACAAGATCATCTCGAAGCTTTCATACTCTCATCTGAGGTCGGTGGTGGGGAGACTTGTTTCTCAGAGTCAGAGTGGCTTTGTGCCGGGGTGGATGATTGCTGACAATATCCTTCTCGCGCATGAGCTCACTCACAGTCTTAATCTCCCTGCCCGTGGTGGTAATGTCATTCTGAAATTGGACATGGCTAAGGCCTATGATAGAGTCCAATGGTCTTTTCTTCTGGATGCCCTCCGCAGGTTTGGTTTTTCGGAGCAGGTCGTGAGGATGGTGAGGGCCTGCATTTCGTTTTGCAAGTTCTCGGTTAATGTCAATGGCACCCCTGCTGGTTTCTTTGCTTCCTCGAGGGGCTTGAGACAGGGTGACCCGTTATCTCCCCTCCTCTTCGTTCTCAGAGCGGAGTATCTGTCCCGTGGCTTGGACCGGCTGTTTCTCCAGCATTTCGATATGAGGTACTGGTCTGGGTGTGATTTGCAGATTTCCCATTTGGCCTATGCTGACGATGTCATTATTTTTGCCAATGGGGGATCCCGCGGTCTTCAGCGTCTCAAAGATTTTTTGGCTCACTATGAGAATTGCTCGGGACAGCTCGTTAATGTGGCCAAGAGTGCAATGAGCTTTCCTCCGGGCTGGATGGCTCGTCGCCGCTCCCATTTGCTGCGCATCACTGGTTTTGAGGAGGGGCAGCTGCCCTTGAAATACCTTGGAGCTCCGCTTTTCCGTGGGAACCGTAAGTACTCTCTCTTTGAGCCTCTTCTGCAGTCGGTCCGAAAAAAGCTGGAGGGCTGGGAGTCCCGTTCCCTTGCTCCTGGGAGTAGGATGACGCTGATCCGCAGTGTGCTCCTTTCCATCCCGATCTATCTCTGCCAGGTGATCCAGCCTCCTTTGGCTGTTTTGGAGAAATTGGAGCGTATTTTCAATGCTTTTCTTTGGGGCTCCAGACCCTTAGAGAAGAAGTGGCACTGGGCCCGCTGGTCTCGCGCCTGCCTCCCTGTGAAAGAAGGAGGCCTGGGTTTTCGCAGGCTCAAGGAAATTGTTGACAGCTTTTCCACGAAGCTGTGGTTCAGATTCCGGCAGGGTTCCTTTCTCTGGGCGAGATTCCTTTCGAGGAAGTATTGCCGGACTGTCAGCCCTATTTGTGCTCCTTCTCGTGGCTCCATTTCCCCCACTTGGAGGCACTTGCTCCAGATTAGACCTCGTGCGGAGCCTGGTATCCGGTGGAGGATTGGTCTTGGGGATGTCTCTTTTTGGGATGATACTTGGTTGGGTGATGCCCCTCTGTCGAGCAGGTGTGATGTTAGAGGGGATCGGTGTGTGCGTGTTTCCAGCTTCCTGTTGGAAAGAGACTGGGATTTTAATCTCCTCTGCGCTGTCGTCGCTCCCTCGGTGGCGGAGGAGATCGTTCAGATTCCTATTTTGATGGATGAGCCGGATGCGGCTATCTGGATCCACAGCACCGATGGTGCTTTTTTTGTGAGATCTGCTTGGGAGCAGGTCAGACCAAGAGGCTCGGTTTCGGATATCTTTACTTCCTGTTGGGGGCGCTGGATGAGGCCCACCATGTCCTTTTTCCTGTGGAGGTTTTGGCATCGGTGGTTGCCTGTGGATGAGGTGCTCCAGCAGCGGGGTTTCTCCCTTGTGTCCAAGTGCCAGTGCTGTGAGTCGTCGGAGACATTCACACACATTTTCATCGACGGGCCCATCGCCCGCTCTGTGTGGCATTTATTTGGGGCTATCTTTAGAGTTCGCATCCCTATCACTGAGAACTTCATTTTGTTTCTCAGTGCTTGGAAAAGGGGTCGTGAGTGGTCTCCTGGGGGTAATGTGAGGGAATTCCTTCCTTTTGTCGTGCTTTGGTTCCTCTGGACCGCACGCAATGATGTTAAGCACCGTCACTTATCCTCCTCTGCGGAGACGGTTAAGTTCCAAAGTTTGTCTTATTTGAGACTTGCCCATTCCGCAACTGTTATCAAGCCCCGTCTCTGGTTGGGGGCTCTGCAGGCTGCGAGGATGATGGGCATTTCGGTCGGCCTCCAACGGACTCATAAGACTGCCATTGTCCATTGGTTGAGGCCTCCACCTGGGTCCTTTAAGCTCAATGTGGATGGGAGCTCGAGAGGTAACCCGGGTGAGTCGTCTGTGGGAGGGGTTGTCTGGGATTCTTCTGGTAGGGTCTTGGCATTTTTTAGTGAGTTCATTGGTTTGGGGTCCAATGTCCGTGCAGAACTTTGGGCGGTTTGGAGAGGTATTCTTCTCTGTTCTAACCTTAGCCTTTTTCCCCTTTGGATTGAGACCGATTCCCAGATTTCTATTCAGATTCTTAGATCTCGGAGATGTCATTGGGATTTGGATCATATTGTTTCGAGGACGCGTGTCTTGGTGCGGAATAGGCCGGTTCATTTCTCGCATATCTATCGGGAAGGGAATTCGATTGCGGATGCGTTGGCGCGGCAGGCTCATGATCATAGGCAGTGTTTGTTGGAGATTGGTGTTCCTTTGACCATTCCCATCGCTGCTTTGGCCTGTTCTGATTTATCCGGGCTCTCCTATCTTAGATCTAGGTTCACCTAGAGTTTTTTGCTCCCTTTTCGCCGCTTCTCTTGTGTTTCTTTTTATTCCATATTCTTTTCCTCTAGGTTCGCCTAGAGTTATTTATATATGTAGCTATATATTTTTCTTTGCAGGTACAGCTCTCCGGCCTCATTTCCGGAGTTTTTTGGAGTTAGTTTGTTCCCTTGTCGTTCGCTTTGCTTCTTCAGGGTGATGGATTTGTCAGGCGTTCACTGTGGTTCCCCCTTACCTGGTTCTTGCTATTGGATGGTTGTTATGTGGGCGGCCTTTCGAGCCCTTTGTTTTTTGGATTTCCAGTCTTCTTGGGCTTTTGGTTATGGCTTGAGTTTTCTTCGCCATTCTCCTGATATTTTTGCTCCGGGTCTGCTGGTTTGCGGTCGCTCCTCCTTTTTCCAGGCGGCCTCTGATGTATAGTGACTTCCCAGCTGATCGTGACTTCTGGACATATTTCTAGCGTAGCTGTGATCTTTTGTTCAGCTCAGGATGGTACCAGCCACTTTTTGCGCCTCAGTGTCGGTTTTTGATTTTGCTGAGCTCGAGTTGTGGATCTCTACTGGCTTTTTGCTGCACGGGACGACTGCTAACGATGACTTAGTTAGTTGTCTTTGATTTTGTCTGTATTTACTTATTTTCTAGGGATGTTCTGGTTGTATTTTTTCCGATACCCTAGCTGTTCTGATGTTTCTATTACCTCTGTATAGCCTTTTGGGGAGGTCTTGGCCTAGTCCCCCTCCTCCGTTAGGTTTTATTTGTATCGCTTTTATATGTTTATATATAGGTAGGGGTCTGCCTAACACCCCCACCCCCCCCCCCCGGCTTTCGGCGGTGTTTGTCCTTAAAAAAAAAAACCCCTAAATTGAAAACCCTAAACCCTAAATTCCATTATTATGAAATTTGTACCATGGAGATTGTATCATATTATATCAAAGGTTATGATTGTGATTATTCGAATTTATAAACATGATTACCTCCCTATAATAATGTAAGATCAAGATTAGTGTCACATTTGGTAGAGAAGAAACTATCGTTCTCACCATGGGTTTAAGACTGGATTCACCATGGGCGACCAGAACCTATTCAATTTATTGTGATACACGATTTGACCCATATTAAACACCGAGGATGTCCATGCTACCGTTTTGACCGCTGTCTGACCGATTATAATGTTTGATCGACCGATTATATTTTCCCGTCGACCCATGTCAGTAAAGCTTTAAAATTTCATAATTTTGGGCTATATATTTATTTGTCATTCGACCCATTTCTAAACACTTCAAATTTTTCTTATCATTTTATAAACTTTCCTACCTTCCCAAATCATACATTATCTTCCAGGATCGCGATGTCCTCTGTTTCTCAAAGGGGAATGATATTCTGTCAATGTGGACTACGAGCAAATTTGAGGGTTTCTTGGACCAGTGATAATCCAGGTCGGAGGTTCCATGGATGCAAAAATTGAAGGGTGAAAGTTCTGTTTTAATTTTTTCACTTTTACGGGATTATCTTCATTTTTTATAATTTATTGTTCATTATGTTGTTCTAATTTGTTTTGGTCCCATTTCCTCCCTTACCGGGGCAGAGTGGTGGATGTAATTTCTTCGCATGGGAAGATTCGCCGATGTGTCGTAGGGCGATGACTATAATTCCCGAGTTGAAATGGAAACTGGCCGTGCTCGAAGATTACAAGAAAAAAGCTGAAAAAGATAACCGAAAGTTGAATTCCTTGCTTGCTGGTTCATGGTTGATTTTCATTTTGTTTACTTTGCGTTATTGGATTGGAATGTTATATTGAATGCTTGATTATCTCGAAGCTGAATAAAAATGTTATTTTTATAATAATTACATTTACAATTTAATTGTAAGGATAAGTGCATTGTCAAACATCGATATGCTATTTCCTATTTACTAAATACAAATAATCGAAAACATAAATTACATGACAAGGGAAAATAATAATTCAAAATATATATGGAAAATGAAACACAAAATTGAAGAACTCCAAAAGTCTAAATCATCTTCCAAATCACCGTCTCGCTCACTCCCCCGGAGAGAAGGGTGCTTCCAAAAAATATTAAGGAGAAGAACCAATCACTTTCTGGTTGTAAAATGTTGGATTCACATTTGGCGACAAGAAAGATAGACAAATGGGAGCTTTCAGGGATATAGATCGATTAAAGTTTAGGACACCTCTTGTATTTTTTTTAATGATAAAAATGGTCACTAACAACTAGCAATAAATACATTTATTTTGGAATTTTATTCGACTAATAATTAATAATAATTATCGGACGCAACTTAATGGCTATTTATATATATAGGAAAAAAAGATGGGATTGGGACCCCAACAGACTTGACTGTTCGAGCATGCTAGACTCAAGACTAATTTCACGGGAATCGAAATCTATCCGTCTTCTTCGGATACACATTCCAAGAAAAAGGAATTTGATTCATTCTCACCCGTGACCCGATATGTGGGAATAATTCAATTCATTCGACGATTATAAGGGGCTATAATTATTATTTATTTATTACTAGCTAGCATAACGCATGAGTATAAAATAATATAATATATTTATTATATTATTATTATTAGTTGAGAAATATATGATAATAACATATGTAGATTAATTCAAATTTAATTATTTATAATGTGTAGGGACAATTTTGGAACAAAAGCTAAAGTGCTCAACCGTATGGATTATCACTCACCCAATCTTCTTTTTCTATAAATAAAGATAGAAGGCGTTTAACTTTTCATATTCATATTCACCATTATTAAAAAAATTTACATCTCTTCATCTCCTTCGTCGTCTTCGTCTTCCACTCTTCTCCTTTCTCGAATACAAAATTACAATAATTAATATTTTGTCACTATGATTGTTGTTGATCAACTTATTATGTTGGACATTCCACACCCCGTATGGATTTCTGCCGATGATACCCAACCTGGGTTACAAGTTCCATCCAACTACAATAATACGAGAGGAGTCCTAATTGCAGTCCTACGTATTCTCTGTATTGCCTAATAATACAAGAGGAGTCCTAACGCTGCCTGCTACCGCCATGTGCACTTCAAGATGGCAGCTGCATTAGGTTTTTATTCCAAATCTCCTATCTAATTCTGCATGATTTCATGAATTAATGTAAGGATTTCGAAGACTTGGGCATCAATGTTTTATTTTCGATCGTCGCATAAATTGTTTGAAGGCCGAGATAGGTGGTGAAGAAGAAGGACTGGGATTCGAGTTAAGAAGAATTGTTGCTGCTCCTTGGTAATATCTTTTATTTAGGCAATCAGTTTTTTTACACCTAAACCCTAAACCCTAACGTTTGAAAACAACAAATCAAATTTCTTCATTTATGTTTATGTGGAATTTTAGCTAGCAATATTTTTTATTAACAAACTTGTATCATTTTATAATTTTTATATACCAACCGACTCTCCTAGATGAATTAGGCTTCGTTAGTAACGATCGATTCAAAAGAGAATTAAAACTCTACACTCAAAGCGGTCGAGTTGGTAATATTAACAGTCGACACCATACATTAATCGGTCGAAATGTTTTTCGCGCACAGACTACAAAAGTTAAATACGAATAAAATGCCAATAATAATAAATACGAAAAACCCTAACGTTTGAAAACAACAAATCAGATTTCCGTAATAATTTTCATTTATGTTTATGTGGAATTTTAGCTAGTAATATTTTTTATTAACAAACTTGTACCATTTTATAATTTTTATATACCAACCGACTCTCCTGGATGAATTAGGATTCGTTAGTAACGATCGATTCAAAAGAGAATTAAAACTCTACACTCAAAGCAGTCGAGTTGATAATATTAACAGTCGACACCATACATTAATTGGTCGTTGCATGCTGAAGGATTGAAAAAAACAAAAATCAACGTCTTCTGGCATACTCCCCGACTGAAGGTATTCTTTTTACTTTTTTCCGTCCACGTCGGGGAATGACTAGAGGTGGCAGCACCAATATTTCCTCCTGCACTGTCCATTCACCTGGTACTGGATAGACAGGGTCCGTATATGCTTCTAACCAATAACGTGTGGTGTAATAATCTGTACAAAATTCATAAACAGAAATATTTGCGTTGTAGGCAGCAGCAATGGCATGTGAACATGGAATCCTGTCAATGTCGAATTTACGGCATGTGCAAGATTTACTCTGTAAATCAACTAACTCGTTGTTTGTGCTACCGTACACGCAATACTTCCCCTCAGTTGCTTCAATGACTTCATATTTTTTAGAAACGATAAAATTCTCACGAACGATCAACTCTATCGCTGGTGTGAGATGTGTAGTTGATGCAACCGCTTCTTGACGATATTTACTTCTCCAGGTTGATGTGATTCTTTGCAGTGCTTCCAATAATGCAATTATTGGAAGCTCCCTCTCCTCACGCAACCTACCATTTATTGATTCAACTCCATTCGTGGTCATGATGGAGTAACGGTTTCCGGTTTGTTTTGCTCTAGACCACCTTTCGGGAGAAGTGTTATCTTCCAAATATTTAGCAACCTCTGAAAATCTCTCTCTCAATTCTGTATACAAGGAATAAAAATCACTTTCCTTGTATGTTTTTGCCACCCGAATGAATAGCTCGGCAGCTCCTTTTTATTGTTGCTCTTGCCTTTGATGTTTTGTGACATGTTCCACATACAAAACACATGATGTGCACGATTGTATAAAGATGCAACTGCATTTATGATGTCCTGGTGTCTATCTGATATTATCACCAATTCGTCGTCGTCCTCTACTATGATTTTCAATCTGCTTAGAAACCAAGACCATGACTCAGAGCTTTCCTTGTCGACAACACCCCATGCAATGAAAAATTGGTGGTGATTTCCGTCCTGTGCGGTTGCTACAAGTAGCACACCGTCATACTTTTCTTTAGAATGTACCATCAATGCAGACTACTTTTCTCATGAATTTGTATCCCGTAATACATGAACCATATGCCAAGAACATGTATTTAAATCTATTTTCTTCATCCACTTCTAAATCCGTGAAACTACCAACAGTTACTTTCTCAACCATTTTCAAAAATGATGGCAACTTCCTAAAATTCTCAACAGAATCGCCCATCATGGTGTTAAGGGCCAGTTCTTTACCTCTACGTGCCTTGAAGTATGATACTTGAACTCCCTGATTACGCATCATTGTGATTATTGATTTCGGCACAGGTGTAGTCCTTTGACCACCGAAATTTTCTAGCAACACAGCTGACACTAACCCAGAAGTAGCCTGTCGATTTTTTATACTCATGCGCATCAAGTCACAGGTGTGAATGTTGCAATATGTTCGAACGTTAAAACATGTTGAGTGTGGATCTTTCTTTGCACCTCAAATCCTCCAAGTACAACTATCAGCAGCACATCGAACATCATACACGGACTTGTTAGATTTCACTATTTTGAACTCAAAAGATGAATTTATTGCAAGTCGTGACAATTCAATCTGAAATTCTGCCTTATTGGAAAATACCTGCCCAATAGAAATGTTGGATCCATCACGGAATGAGTAGGTACCATTGCCACATGAATCATCTCTATCTACCAACGGAATTCTCTTTCGGATCCGAAGTCCATTTAGATACCCTTCCGGCTCGGACTCAGACCGTCTTAATTGCTGCTGGTGTAATGAAGGTTCTCCTAAAATTAAAGGATCTTCAAGTTGTTCGAATGGACAAGATACGCTGAAATTCTCTGTTGTTTCCTTATCATTCTCGTTAGGAATGACAAAAAATCCATCAAAGTATTCGTCATTATGATTCAACCCCCCCACAGGACAAGACACGTTGGCATTCTCAGTTGTTTCCTTATCATTCTTGTTAGGAATGACAAAATCTCCACCAAAGTATTCGTCATTACGATTCAACCCCCCCACGGGACAAGACACGTTGACATTCTCAGTTGTTTCTTTATCATTCTCGTTAGGAATGACAAAATCTCCATCAAAGTATTCGTCATTGCGATTCAACCCCCCAACATTTACATCCATCGATCTGTCACGATCCTCGTCTTCACCATCAAGACCCCGCATTTCATTGCATGATCTACCATAATCAGCGACTTTACAACTGCCACATGTATCATCTCCATCTAAAAACAAATTCCTCCCAGTACGATTGATCCCCCGAACATTTTCATCCATCGATCTGTCACAAACATCAAATGATTGTTCAAAATTAGCGATGTTATTAAATGCCATGCTATCATTACTGAGGTACTGAGTGCTTTCAAATGCATGCACTTCGTTGCCCAATCCAACGTTCACTTCCTCTTCTTCCACCATAACATTCAGCACAGGTCTCTTGTCTGGGGCACCAAAGTAAAGGTACGCACGCAGAGTTCTATCATCCTTAATATAAAAGGGAGGAGGATGGCAATAACAATCGGCGAATAGCTGAATTTGGTTCTGTTAATATCACATGCCAAATCCAGAATGTTAACAACCTCATTCTTAAAAGATTCGAAATTGCATGTCTCATTGTCCACTGTGATTAAATCTCATTTACATCTTTCATGTGAAGACCATTTGAAAACATCGTGCTCATCCCGTATCCACTTTCCATTACATTGAAGGACAACATTACTGATTGTCATAACCTATAAAAATAATTAGATTAAGCATAAGCAACTTTCAAAAAGAAAAAATAAATACGCCTGCGTTTTAACAAATTTGATTTGAATTACGAAGACGACATTGTCATGTCCAAAAGGTCGCCTTGCTTTACATATCAACTGAGATTTCATAATAATGGTCGAAATAATATTATGCCAACGGTGTAAACTACTTAAAGTCTTGTAGTGCAGTCTATATGCTTGAAAGAGCAGTCGAAAGGATTCAAAAATCAGTCGATATTGGAGGGTATAAATCGTACTAATTATATGCAAACAGTCAGGTTGACTAAACCATTGCATTCTACACCAGTCGACACTACAACAAGTCGGTCGATCATTAAAATAAGTCGGTAGAGATTCATGAAATAGCAGTCGAGATTACGGTCGGTATGACTGTACAAAATGCATTCTTCCTCGGTCGACGTTACAAAGAGACAGTCGATCAATACCCTATGTCGGTGGACCAAATGTAAATCACTCAACGTTCTTCCCCGATCCAACAACAATATAGTTACTACTAGAGTCGATACAAATATTTATTAGACAGTTAGCATTAAAGACATCGTTGTAAAACATATACACTGAAAAATAAAAGATAAATGTCATTTAACATAACAGAAATAAAAGAAAGGGGGCAGATTTGGAGCATTAATGATATTGCTTACTTTTTGTTCCGTCTTGGAAAATACGAGGGATAAAACAAGGGAAAGAATTTGTTTGGTACATGTGTGGGACTTTAAAGCAGAGTGGTCCAGTTGGAAGGAAGTTTCTGAGAATTTTTTAGTCGAAGAAAGGGTGGTCCCGGTAGAAAAGGAGCTGCGTTTGCACAGCAGGGGAATACGCACAAAAAAACAAAAAAAAACAGGCCCCACGAGTATATGGTCGAGATAAAGGATTACCTAACCATTATCTAATTTGAGCTGGCACCACTTAAGAAATTAAGACGCATATTTAAGGGCCAACTAAGACAGTACATTAAATGGGTCCCTTTGACTTAAAAAAAAAACACGCGAGTCCCTTTAACTTAAAAAAAAAAAAAACAAGACCGAGCCTATATAAATATTTAAATGGCCCGGAACGTATGCGTTTTTTTCTTTTTTTCTTTTTTCTTTTAAGGAGAAAATAACTATAAAAATTCCAAATGCGGACTGATTTAAATTTCTCAGTGAATATTATCACTTGAATAATTAGCTGGGTTCGTTCACCAGCACACGGAATTAGATTATCAACATTCGACCTTAATTCCATAGTTGAAATTTTGTAAACGAGAACTCGTTACCATTTTTTTGGAGCAAACCTTACCTTCATATCATGTGTTGTGCTCTGGATTATCTTTTTTTCCTTTGTTTTTTTTTTAATTACATACAAGGTATGGAAGACTGATTCTCCATCAATTTGACGAACTAGTGAAAGTTGAAATCATTTAGACTAGAAGATCGGTCTCGGATTATCTATTATGATCCTACGTCAAACTCAAATTCTCAAACAATTCTGTGAATCAGACTTCCAACTTCAAAGATTCCGGACAGAAAGTCCTTTCACATTGGATAAAAACACCTTTGATGTCCAAATTGTTATAGGGTGAGTGGGTTACAATAGCAGAAATATACCCTACGTTTTAGTATGCTCTTAAGAAGATGCATATCTTAACGAAGTGCAAACAAAAATTCAATGTCCATGCCTCCGTGTTGATAGTAATACACTTATGCCCAACTCAATCATTAAGGCAAACAAGTTGGTCAATTTTTTTTTTATCAGATTGAACTTTTTCAAGATATATGTTATGCTATACACACACACTCTATACATTACAACACATCGGAGCATTTGATACAAAACTGGTTGAGAAGCCTATATATCAGGCTCCCGGATTCTGGAATCAAAGAAGAAGTTACACCGTTCCATAAATGAACAGTCGTTGACTCATTCATAATTTTCTTGAAGAGGGCATCTTGTTCAAGTTGCTGGGTATTTGTTGCTGGTGCACTGAAGTACCTGTCATGCCAACAAATCTTGAGAAGCAAGGCTGGATCTTTTCAACAGCAGAAATTGAGATTTCTAAAAGCTTGTGTCTTTTACATCGATTTCCCTTTTTTTTTTAAACCAAACAAGCAAGGCATGCTTTTATTTTATGAAATACAAGAAACTACATACGAAGGGTACTAGCCCAAACCAACGAAATGCTTTGTGCAGCATACCTCAACATCGTACTTTCACTAATTGGGAAGAAAATAAACGAGGGTTGCAATAGGAGCTCTTTCTTCGTATCAACAATATCTTTATTACTCGAAAAATTCCTGGCTACTCTGGTTAGAAGATCAGCTCCATTCCATCGCAACAGGGTATCATCATATGATGCATAAAACTCTGTCAAGCATTCCATAATAAAAGGACTGCGAGAAAGGACACAAATCATTTACAGGAGATGGCATCCACATAAATACAAACAATATATGAACAATCCTTACTAATAATATCTCGCATTTGCCTTCAACCTTTTAAAATCTCACACGCTATATGGCATTAGTCATGTGGATCTGTTCCCTGTTCTACGTTTTATTTCAGGGCATGGGCATGGACATTTCATTCATCCTTAATCAAACCTTGACTAAAACCCTAAAAATTCCCTATTCACCTGAGCATGTTCTCTATTTTATTATATGTGCTCTTAAGCCCCAGTTAAGCATGAAAGTTTTTAAGCATTCTCCTGATATGTTATTTAAAAGCACAACCTGACAGCATAGCTAAATATTGACCTGTATTATACATTCCTCTAGCAAAGTTCACCCCTTCGTGTTAATAAAAAGGAGAATTAAAAGTTGAGTCTAGATGTTGCGTTCTATATATTTGCCCAGCATTCTACGTCAACAATGATAACCAGCACAACAAAAGACACAAGTGCAAAACAGAACTAATGATGAGATCAAATGGATACTCATCTGTCCATGCTCGACACAAAGAATGGAACAGACAATTAATGAATGCACTTGGTGTTGAAATTTAATTTCAACACAGAGTTTGGTAAAATTAACAGATGTTGCTCTTGCAGCTGGATATTGAAAACCAAAACTTTAATTATATTTCATATATGTCTGCAAGCAATAATGCAAATAAACAGGAGCTCTTCACAAATATCATAAATAACAAAAGATAAAATTCAATGAGCCATACAAGAACATGACAATGATAAAATCTTCTTGTTATTCTTCTTACTAACTTCAGCAAGGAAACTTGAATAAGAGCACCTGCTGAAAAGGGGATATTAACCATCCTACAAACTATAACAGATTAGCAGCGTGAAGAATGCCATGATGGTGATGATTATTATATCAATACCATAATTCCTTCGATTCTCAAAATTCAACTAACCTAAGCACACCAATTCAAAACATATAGGACAAAATTAAGAAGATAAAGGAACCAAAAATGCCCAACAACATAAACAATGTACTGTGCAAAAGTTAAAATGCATCATGTGACGAATTTCAGTTACTTTAGGAGTGACACTAACATTTAACAAAGTACAGGAGCAGATGCAACAATTGTTAGTACCTGTGCTTTCTAAATGACATCACTGCACCATTTAAAGTTTTTTCAGCAAGCTCATTCTCCAATCCAACAGTGTTATTGAGTTCAAATAATGGCTTCAACACGATGACGTCAAAATCAAGATAAATTCCACCATATCTAAAAGACCACAACAAAAGGATTAGTAATTACCAATTGTTATTGCTGGAAAAGTCACACAAGAATTTCTGATCTCTCAGGTGATTTATAAACAGTTGTAACAATGAATATTTGTTCTTTTAAGTGTACCAACTGGTCTTCGGCAATGAAAAACACCACGAATTTCCAAATAAATTTCATGGCTTATCTTACTCATGACTGATAGAATGCCAAAGAACAAACAACTAAACACATGTTATGTTTGAATTCACACGTATGTAGATATATATCATCCGTTGCTTACTTGTAAAGCGCAGCGAGTCTGATAAGTTCGCTATAGTGAGTAGGGTAATTCTCTGTCTTCTTCCATTCTTGCCACACAGAGGCAAATATGTGAGTTGGTGTATCTTTCAGCAGCTCATCAAGATTTGGCATCACAACAGCCACATTATAACTGGACAAGGCAACAACCTTTAACACGGGCATTCAGTTCCTATATTTTATATGTAGAGCATCCAATGTGCGAAGTTGTACTTTGACTGAAACAGATATGCAACCTATAATGTCATACAAAACTCTGAAATAGAGATGTGAAAAACAGACTTTTTGAGTTTAAAAAAAACATAGTTTCGTATGCACACACCACCGAACACAAGAATTTCCTGCCATTGGAAGAAGTAAATACCAATATATTAATTATCTTATCACAGATAGCAATGCTTGAAACCAACAAGAGATTACCCATATTTAACAAATTCAGTGAAGAAATTGAGCTCTATCGTTTCAGAGAACACCACTACACATGCACGTCTGTAATGATATAGAATGCTCTCTAACGCCCTCTGCTGTCGAACACCAAACATCCATGGTGGTGAATTCCACACCGTAAAGATTCTCATCTTACATTTTACTCTTCGGAAGAATGCATCCAAAAAGTTGCCAAAAGATAGCCTCCCATCTAATCCTGGATAGTAACCCCATCTCTTCCCATCTGCATATAGTTCTTTACCCAAAACTTCAGCACTCGTCCTTTTACTAATATAATCATTATTTAAAGGCTTCCTCTCCGTCCTCTGCGCTTGAATATCAACATTTTCACCCTTTCTTCCGAGGTTTGCATTTCCAGATCCAGAAATCGCCAATGGTTTCTTGATCAAGAATGGGGTTCTCTTAAACTCATAAAAAACACCCTTTTGCAAAACTTTGTCGCCTCTAGTCAATCCTGTTACCCCGTCCCCATCGGGATCTTGCAAAATTGGATTATTCAACGGATTCAATACCTCAATATTGGATTTGAACATTCGATCCCTCCGTAAAAAGTCTCCTTTCTTATCAAACCACTCACCCCACCCGTCCCTCAACACCGACCCTTTCAACAACAAGGCATCTTCAAATTTCCTCACTTCACTCAATTTCTGACGCAATTTCTCGTCCACTAAAATATCATCCGACCCAAACGCGGGCGAAAATTTGTCACTCTCGAATCCTAGATCTGATTTGAGTTTCTGATTGAAGGGAACATAATCTTCCCACTCCTCAATCGAGCGTCTATTGTAAACTCTCCGCACAACGCCACCGACAGGATCAAAAAAGTAGTAGGGTGAGGAAACGGCAGGATTTTGATTCTGAACGGAGTCGTCGTCTTCTTCTTCGGTGAGGATATCGTCGGTGTTTTCAGCAGCGGCGTCGTCGAATTCGTCGATGCGGTCATCGTTGGGATTGGATGAGCTAAGGGAGTCGTTATCAAGATCGTCGAGGAGGGGGTCGTAAGAAAGAGTAGAATCGAGGGGGAGCTGATGTGGGTGATTAGGGGCGTGTGAGTTGAAAAAGGCGAGGCGGCTGTGAAGTAGGGAGACGGAGAGGAGGAGGAGCACCGCCGCGATTAAAGCGCAAATGTGAGTGCCGTAGCGGGGACGGCGGCGCGTGCGGAGCTGGCGAAGCATGATGTCAGCAACATGAAACAAATTCAAATTCCTTCACTGTGATCACATTAAACCGACAAAATTCAGCAACTGATAATTATTAGCGTCAACAAATCACAGAGTGTTTGGAACGAAAGTAAAAATAAGATTCTAATAGATTCGCAATTAGAAATGGAAATGAGATTTCTAAACGAGATTTCTAGTAAAAATAAGATTCGAATAGATTCGCAACTGATAAATATTTTATTATAATTTTTTTTTCACTTATTTATATATTACATTTTTTATTTGTGTTTATATTCGAATTTATTTTTTTGATATGTAATTTATATTAATAATAAAACTTTAATAAAATCATAATTTATTGAATTAGTTAAATTTTTAGTAATGAAATTTATTCTTTATTATTTTTAAAATTAATAACATTAATACTAACTTATTTCCTATCATTTATTGTCATTATTCTTGTATACAATATTATTTTATTAATCATTTAATTGTATGCGTAAAAATAATCGAATTTATTTGAAATCATGAAAGATTTTTTTTTTAAAAAAAAACATCAAGAATTCGATATTACAATCAAAATTTAAACTTCCTTTTTATTATTACTAACTATTTACTATAATTAATAATATTATCATCTTAATTTCCTTTTATTTCTCATATTATTGATTTAGGCAGATGGGGCAGCATAGAGCTTGAAAGTGAAAATCTCACGTTGATTTCCTCTTATGATAGAGAATGCTGCCCATCTTAATTTCCTCTTATTTCTCATTTACCAAAAATGTTTCAGAAATTGAAAGTGAAAAACTCACAAAGGAAAACATCAAGGAGCATCAAGTGATGGTGTTTAGGAAAACAAAAAACAAAAACATGTTTGCATATGTAAGCAAAAATTCAATACTTTTTAGTTCTGAACTTATGCCTTCTCAACTGTAGTCTCACGTATGGATCACTCGATCCATTTGGGTCCATTGCCCATATTTCTTGCTTCAATTACTTTAACTAAAAGCTTCATGTTTAGGAAAATTCTCCGTTCATCAAACAGACAATAATGATGACAATCTTGAGTAAGTAACAAAAATAAAATACAATAATGCAATTCTCCAATGAAGTTAGGGAGACGAGAGAATTCGATACTCAATGCAACCCCTTTATTTCACAAAATCAGAAAATAAATCCTATCGCATTGAAACAAAATCCCCGTTCAAGAAACAGAAGCTTTGAGAAGATAACCAAAGAGCCCCCAAGAAAATCAAAAGCATGATATACACTGGTGAGATTACTAGAGAATTAAACGCAAATTTGAATATGAGATTCGAAATACACCCAAAACACGAACATTTGACCAAAAAAGAAGAGAAAATATACAATTTGTAGAGATGTCAACATCGCGAACAAAGAGAAAGCGATGATATTCAAAATACCGACTCCATTCTTCTCCTTGCAATTTGGCCCACTGAAGCGGATTTCAGGGATGGAATGAGAGGAGAATGGCCCATTGAGCACTTGACCCGATTCACTACTTCTTTGACCCGGTAAACGACCCGTGTTTTTTTTGGAAAAAAAACATCAATATTCCTAATATTGATAAATTTATGTAAAAATCAAATTTTTTTTTTTTTCATCCCATATGAGTTCGAAGACCATTAGTTTTGGCTGATGCGGGGTTGAATCGAGGAATGTGCACGAGTAATGATCAACGCCCAGAGCATACCCCAAATATTTCAATGAAAAATATGCTCCATACGAAGATCAAACCCGCAACAACGATAAATTTTTTTCCAGGTCAGCTCAAATCTTAGCAACTCAAATACGACCGTGGCTCAAAAGATTCTTTTGCCTACGCCCAGTGTATCATTTACCCGGAGCAGCAAAACATAATTTACGGCCAAAGCTCGTCAATTTCGTCCCTGGAACTGGATTTGCCAAACCCACGCTCTTGAAATTGCAAGTGCTACTCGGAATCTTCCGATTATCCATGAATTCCCTCTATTTTTTACGGTGATTCTATTTTTTATGTTTTTTGTTCTCCCATTTTGTTCAGTTGTCTGGAATTCGTATGAATTGAGCCTCGCTCATGTTGTTTAAACAGTGGCCCTTTGCTAGCTGGCCGAGCGGTTGGTTTTGGTTTTATCAACGCATCCAAATTTACGGCAAATAATCCATCTTTCCCACTCTCTCGCCTCCCTCTTCGGTTCCGCAGGTACGACTTCTCCCTCCTTCAGATTTTTTTCCTCCAAGATTGTCGAAAAAACCTAACATGTGGGCTTGAGTTGCTTGTGTTCTATTCAAAAAATTCATTTCGTGCATTGTTTTTCCTTTGTTGAAGCTCATTGTCTTTTTCACTGCATGTTTTGTTTTCCTCCGAGTGAAATGAGCTAGTAAGCTCGTGATGTGAGAGTGTTTGATGGAGAAACGACTCAGTTCTAAGAAAAAGTTCCTAATTTCATAAAAAGGAAATTGTAATAATAATAATAATGTGAGTTTCTTTGGTGACCCAAAACTTTCGCCTAAAAGAGTCTTTTTCCCATCTACACAGAAAAAAAAATGGGGTCTCTTGCAGGTACCCGTGATTAGTTTCTTTGTAAATATTTACAAACTCGACAAGTCTTTGTTAACCAAGTATGTATCATGTTTCTTTCAGAGCCTTGTCATCTATAAGTGCAAGTGATGAAGAGGCCTTTGCCAGGGCTGCTGCACTCAATGCTGACAGTGAAACACCAACAATGTATCAACGTTTACCTGGGCTGATGATAATAGTGCATTGATTTATTTCACGTTAACTTTTTCCTATTTTTGGATGAAAATATCTAAGCAAAAGTTCAGGCAATTTTATGTGGTTGAGATTGATTTTGTCCCAGTTTTGGTTCCTCGTTGTTTCGAATTTATGTCTTTCCATTTCCTTTCTTCTCCTTGTATATCAAGACTATTCTCGAGCTAATGTGCTTCAAGAATTGAGATCAACAATAAGGAAAGATGAAACGTTATGCTTCGATCTAAACTTGTACAAATTTTGAAATGATGTATTGGTTAATAATGGGTTCTTGTGAAAAATCGGTTGGGGTTCATCCCCGTTCTATTTTCTTTTCCTTTTTGCAATCCTATCACTTCATGTGCTTTCTGTATTCTATTACACCCCTATAAAATTCTAAATTCCCTCAAACTCATTTTCAAGGATGCTGGGTTTCTCTTGTTTTTTTATCATTTTGTAATATTCGTATTTAGCACCTAGAGTGTCTTGATGCTTTATTGTTCATGTATTTCAAGATTCGACAAGATTATTGCAAAGGAGATCCCTTCGACCATTGTATACGAGGATGAAAAGGTACTTGCTTTTCGAGATATTAGCCCGCAGGCTCCCGTTCATGTTCTTGTCATACCAAAGTTACGAGATGGGTTAACGCAGCTTGGGAAGGTGTGTTTTCCTTTGTTTTGCTATGTCACTATTGGTTGCTTCATATGCTTAATGGATGTTGTATGTGTTTCACAGTTCATACTTTAAAATTATTTACAGCTCATGCACTTCGGCCAAGACTTAGCAGCACAGAGGGGTGAAAAATGTACTAAGTTTGACTTTTAGAACAATATTTAATATATGCTACATAAAGGATAAAATTTGTTGTGGCAACTGTTTATGGTTAATCTTTGACATCGTACCTTTGTTGTGTGCTATCTGCTTGCAACCAGCATTGGCCCCATTATGAATAGATGTCATTATTGATAATCAAGTAATATTATGTCATGAGCCTCCATTCCACTCGTAAAGTTAAAAGCCCAAAGGATTATTCTGTTATAATCTTTTTGTAGGATTCATTGTTATCTTGTCTTTTATTTAAGTTTTCCGGTGCAATGGAGTTTCGTGACATATTACTTTTTTCACCATTTATATTTCATTATGATCACGGAAGAGAAATAACACCCAAGATTTGTAGATTCAGAACGGTGATAAACTTAACAAGAATTTTAATGTTTGATAGGCAGATCAAAGACATGGAGAGATTTTGGGTCACCTTCTTTATGCTGCGAAAATAGTGGCTGAGAAAGAAGGCATCATAGATGGTTTTCGTGTGGTTATTAACAGTGGCCCGTCTGCTTGTAAGTTTCATTTTATCTTCTCGGATTTTTTCTTAGTCTTGACTGTAGCTGCAAGTCTTTGTATTTACTACCCGAGCTTGCCAAAAAATGATGATATCCTGTTCTCTCTTAATTCAGGTCAATCTGTGTACCATCTCCACTTACATGTACTTGGAGGGAGACAGATGAAATGGCCAGCTGGGTAATTATACCAGTTAAAGGTGGATACTAAGTATTCATTTTGAAAATAAGCATGCAATTTTTTGACCAGTGTAAGGATCATATAACATCTTAGAAAGGCAACTTAATGTGGTTGCTTGTGATAATAGGAAGCAAGGTAAAATTTATGTTTTTCGATAAATAAAATCTTATAGCTAATTACACTGACCATGCCCAGATGATAATACAATACTGACTCGATACATGAAAATTAGAATTATGTGGATACATGATGTAGACGCATTACATGGAGTATGAGTGTCTTCCCAAAATCTGAATCTTTTTTCATCATTTCGCCGTACGGGAGGTGCAGGCAATTTATTTACAGAAAAATGCAACAAAAGCAACCACACATATTATAGACGTCAATAGAAAGTCGTCACGATTTCAAACCACTTGGCGTTACAAGCCACCCACAGAGTGTAGACTGCACAAGACATGCCCCGTGCTCTAGGGGAGGGGCTATGCCCCACCGGGTGTACTTCACCCGGTGGGATCTTAGCCCTTCATTGGCTTGTGTGGGTCCTGGGCCAATGAAGGGCAGATGCTGCACCGGGTGAAGCACACCCGGTGCAGCATAGCCCGGGCCGTGCTCTAGCTGGACATGCGGGAGATGTAGTCAATTTATTTATATCATATAAATTAATATAGCTGGCTAGCTAGGCTAAGACAACAACCGATTGTTTGAAAGAAACAACCACTTGCAACTGTAGGTACAACGTAGTATGGTAACCAGAAGGGGATATTTTTAGGTTATAAACATCACCGGCATAGTAGCAAAGAAAACCAGAAGAACAATTACTGATGCCAATCCGTGTTTCTAGAAAATAAGAAAGGTGCAGAAGGCAACCATCATTGCCACTATGGACACGAAGAGGGATGTCACCCCAATCACCATCCAAAAAGGCAATTAGCCCAGGAAATCATCTTCTGCGTAACGGGATGTTAGTATGGAAAGAAAAATTAGCATTGATGTCAAAGAGGATAGGGTCGCCACTGCCTCGGAGATAGGAAAAACATAAAAAAGCTTGTTGTTTTGTAGACTTGGAGAACCGTTGTTGTACCCGTCGGGCACTGTAAAGGCAGTTGTGAAAACCACCGTGGCGATTAGCATCGTAACTAGCATGCATGATTTAGCAATTTGCTTCATCATTTTTGTAAGGGATATCATGGTTCATAAAAATTATCAGAATCAGATGTTGTCACTAGGTGTTGACAACATCCTACTCAACATGCAGCGAAAATATTAAAACGTGAATAGTAACAGCAAACTAACAGTAAAAATACTCAAGAGTAAATATGCACAAGTACTAAAGTAATAAAAGGTTGCGCATACAAATATATTCAGATGTTGTCACTAGGTGTTGACAACATCTTCAATAACACCTTGATTACCATGCATCAGGATTTTTGAAAGCATGAATAAAATAGATAAGCAACCAAACAAATTAGACTCAAATATTTAAGCAAGAGTATAAATGCAGCGCCTCAGGGCAAAACTTTCACTAGAAAATAATCAAAGAGTTTTACAAACCCTAAAACTAGTGAATTATTGTAAAAATCAATTTTCTCAAAACATGTGAGAAAATAAAGAATAAAACAAATAAACCAACTCCTAAAAGTCTACTGAAGGTAGACAAGAAAATCAAGAGAATAGAGTTGGCTCTAGATGCCAAAACACGAGAGCAAAAAGGCTTTCAATCTTCGATCTTCAATCCTCAATCAACATGCTCTCAAACTCTTCACGGCATATACAAAAAATAACTTCAACAAATAGACAAGGACTCTTGAACGTGAAAGCACTCCAGAAAGTCGACTTCCTTGTCTTCTACACTTAAGCTCTCTCGTCTCTCTCTTTTATTTTGTACGCTCAAATTCTCATCACGGCTTGATCTATATTTTTTGCGCTCTCTCGTTTTTTCTCCAAGCCGTCTGAATCTCTACGCTCTTCTTCTATTTAAGCGTGAACAATCCTTATCTCCAAAAAGAGTCTTGATCTTATTTCCTTAATTCAAACTTGAATCTGCAATGATAAAGAAACAAAAATAAGTTAGGAGATAGAGATATATTATGATAAGTACGTAATATCTCCTACAAAATAATCAAGTAAATATAGAAATATTTAAGCTCTTTAAAATATAGGAATATATCATTCTAAAATCCAATATAAAACAATTCCTATTTAAAATATCTCAACCAATAAGATATTTAAAAAGATCTAAACTTCAAGTCCAATAAACCATATTTTAAATCTAGGAATATTATATTATCTCAATTCAAATCAAAACTATTCCTAGTTTAAAATATATCAAGCATATAGATAAGAAACACAATATTAACTATCAATCCTAGAAAGGCAAAACACATTAATACAATCTTTCAAAACATGGAAAGATATCAAGGAATAATTATCCTTTCAATCTCCCCCTTTTTGCCTTTCTGGACAAAATACCTAAAACCAATTCAGCAAGTCCCCTTGAATATTAATTCTCAGAACTCCCCCTGAGTTCAAACTTCTCAAATAAGTTCTCTCCCTGAATTTGATCTTTCAATTCTGAGTGTTGTCAAGGATGTTGGCAACATCTGAACACAACACTTAGCGATATCAGAAAATACTTAATACCTGTTCAAAAGTGAATCACAAAATACATTTAATCAATTCAGTACACATCACAACTCCTCTGAATAGCAATTCTCTCCCTGAATACGAAAATACATTCTTCCCCTTAGTCTAAGCACAGATGTTGTCGAGGATGTTCCCAACATCTCCTCACAACACTTAAGTCATGGCAAAAAAAACTTAGAACAAATCAGAGAGTTATAATCAAAGCTAACATTGATTAGAACCAGATCAGAGCAAAAACATAAAGACAAATCAGAGCAGAGCAAAATAAACTTAAACCACAAAAAACTAAAAACTTATTGCTCTGTGACGATCCATTATTTGCTTTGCCAGAACTAGTCTCTTCTCCATCAGATCCAGAGTCACTATCTTCTCCATCAGAGCTAGAGCCACCAGATTCAAAATCTTCTCCCCCTTTTTGTCCAGAAGAGGTACCTACACCAAGAAAAATTCGATATTAAGACATAAGAGATTCATAGTAAGCAATGTCTTCTTTGGCTTGTAAAATCTTCTGTTCAACATGCAGCATCTAGGATTGAATAAAGATAGAATCCCGTTGTTGAAGTAGGAGGAACAAATATGGCAGTGGCAGGGGAGGTGTTGGCAACATCTGCCACAGCATCTGCAGCAGCACCTGTTTCTGACCAAGGTAGGTCCAATTTCATGTTACCTCTAAGTAATGCAGGAGCAAGATTCAGTACCTCAACAACAGCAGATAAAGGCTTATCATAATCTTTTTCAAACTATTGAGATACTAGCACAACAAATATCAAAGAAAAAAACATGAGCATGTAAGATACCAATCCACAGTTTGCATATTGCATAACTGTAGTAAAACACAAGTTTTTCAAAGTTCAAAGCTGCTCCAGTTCCTACAGCAAATATCACACCATTTTGTTGTTTGGTGACAAACGTGAAATTTGTGGACGGAGTCCAAGTCTTTATTGCAGTCTTGTAAAGAACATAAGCTATCTTATAAGAGCAGACTGCACATCTTTTTCCACTTCGGGTGAGTTAAAGAATCCATTAATTACAGTAGGACTAAACTCGAAAATATGAACCCTCACATGAATTTTCCCAAATTTTGCGAAAGAGGGTTCGATACAGCTTTAGTCAAATTTCAGTATAATTCCAAGACCATAAGTCTAAAGTAAATAGTAGCATATATCACAGTAGCGAACATATTTCTGAGTTGGAAAATTCTTACCAGACTTTGTGCGCCATATGCTTTCAAATCAATGGTGTGGTCCTCAAAAAAGTCACAATTGGCATAGTGTTTCCAATCGTTTGCAGCATTCTCAGAAAAAAAAAAACAGAGGAATATGATTGGCTTACACGGTAGTCTTCATCCAAGATGTTGTCCGGGGTGTCAGCAACACCTGCAGAAACATCTTCTGCAGAAACAGCAACACCGACTTCCTAAAGAAAAGTGTAATAACAGTGACAATAGCCAGCAAATTCCGAATTCTGAAAAATTCTACAATATTCAAATACTCCTCATCTAAGATGTCAGCAAGAATGTCAACAGCATCTGATGAAACATCTGCTTCTGAGGCAGATTCCTCAGAGCCTTCATCAGAGAATGCAAGGGATGGATCAGCAGTAGTAAAAATGACCATCAAAGATGAATCAACAGCAGTAACAATGACCATCAAATATCTCAAAAAAAAACATCCTCTAAGATGTTGTCAGAGGTGTTGTCAACATCTGGCTCAACATCTTCTTTGTAGCCCATCTCTGTTTCAAAATCAGTAAATCAAAATTCTTCTCTGCCATAAAAATTTGAACAGTTAGAATAAGAAGAGAAGAATTTGACAATAATGCAAGGACCGACAAAATTCTGTAGAAGTGATAATGTGGTGAGGGAGAGCAAAGAGTAACAAGACCATAAATATTATGATGATAATATCAAATCTAACAACAAACCCTTCACCGCTTAATCACTCGATCACAGTTAATGTTCCCTAACAGTAACAATTGTCAATGTTAAAATGGAGTTTGAAATCATTATGGCAACAAATTTCCGAATTAAGGCAATAAATCAAGCCAATTGATTTTCACAAAATTTTCATAGATAAACTCCACATCGAATTTAACTCCACTAAAACACTTTCGATCACAAAACAATTCGAAATATTAGTGGATTGGGCAAATCACTAAATTTTGCTTATTTCGAACTTCAAACTTCTCAGCAAGATATATTCACCATAAAATAAATATGCATGTTCTAATTATGTCTAAAAACAGAATGTAACAATGCAATAAAATGCAATCACATGCAAAAACAAATATGTTGACAAATGAGGTGTTATCCACGATGTTGGCAACATCTTCCAGCAACACTTCAGGATTCTCAAAAAATTTTGTTATCCAATTCATTATTACAGAAGTGGTAGCCTGCACACTAAAGAAACGATCTTCAACGGACCCCTTTAAGTAGCTTTTTCCATTTGCTTCTGATTTTCAATCAAATTTGATGATTGAGATGATATTATTTAACCATTTTGTTATTTTGAGTTTCTGAATTTGCGAAATCATTTTTCATTTGGGACGGGATCATGAAATACACGAACATCCCTCCACTACTTCGTGATTTAGTCAGAACTCTTCTTTAATTAAATCTCATTAAACTGTAAAACAATTTGCAAAGAATCATGAGTGAAAACTGGTCAATGATTACAAAGTATCAAACACTTCACAAAACAGAGTGTATGCATGAATGCAACATGCCTAATGATCCTAAAGATGTACATGCATGAAAAGGTGTTGTCGCAGGGTGTTGGAAACACTCCAGACAACATCTCAGTTCTGTCTATAATGCACACAAACTGAGAGACTTCCTTAGACTGAAAAATCTCTTGAAATCCAATGTTTTGGTGAAAATATCAGCTAATTGGTTATCCGTTCTAATAAACTCAATACAGATCATGCCTTTCTCGACCAAATCTCTAATGAAGTGATGTCAAATGTCTATGTGTTTGGTTCGAAAGTGTTGTACTGGATTTTTGCATATATCAATAACGCTTGAATTATCATAGTACACATTCAACTAAGCATGATATCTAGCCCAGTAGCACAAAAAACAAGATACTTCCAATTATGCTTCTGTAGAGGGTGTTGTCAACACCTTCGACAACATCTTCCCTCGACAGTTTTTCACTTGACCTCATTGGTGTACGCATGTGTTTACAATTTTCATTCAAATACTTTTTCACAAGATTTTTAGCATACTGTATTTGACACACAAAAATTCCACCATGCATTTGTTTCACTTGAAACCCCAAGAAATAATTCAATTCACCAACCATACTCATCTCAAAAGAAGACGACATGCACTTCACAAATTCATCAACAAGTTTTTCACAAGAAGCACAAAAGATTATGTCATCCATAAAAACTTGGCAAATAAGAATATTACCTTGAGACTTTTGCACAAACAATGTCTTATCAATCTCACATCAAGTATTTGGTTAATTTTACATACCATGCACGTGGTGCTTGCTACAATCCATACAGTGCCAACCTTTTTGGTTCACTATTTGACACAAAGCACGAAAATCTTACCTGTGAAAACGTGGAGCTCATGCGAATTAGTCCAGCCATCTTTCGATAATCCACATTTTCTTTTCTTCGGGTTTGCATATCTCCATGCACATCTCCAATGACCTCACTGTCTTCATTGTCATTTTCAGCAGTGGATTGTTCAAATTTTTGTTTCTGGAGATTCTGTAGGAGGTGTTGTAACACCTTGGACAACATCTAAATTTCCAGAATTTTCAAACAGATCATAAATTTCATCTTCGACAGTTTTCTTCTTCAGATCATAATTAGTGAGAATTCTGGTCACCTTCAAATTGTGAAGATTCATAATCCTAGTGAGCAAATTCTTAAAAACATCAAATGTATCTGATCTTTCTCTAAAAAAACTTACCCAAGTATGTAGTGAAAAATCATCTACACAAACAACAGAATATTTCTTATCTCCACAGCTTTCCACATCCATTGGACCCATTGAGTCCATATATACAAGCTGAAGACAGAGTGTTGTCTCAGATGTTGGCAACATCTGGTGCAACACCTTGGTTTGCTTCTTTTTGACATGCCTCACAAACAAATGAAATTCCAGATTTTAAATTATTCATACCTCTAGCAGCATCAAACTTACTTAAATTCTTCAAAGTCTTGAAGTTTGCATGACCCAACTTTTGATGCCATAGGTTAAATTCATCTACCTTTGAATTTCTACATGCCATCTCCTCTCCAAGTTGATAGAAATTATCAAACGACCTCATACCTGTCATCAAACACATGTTAGAGCTATCAAAAACTTTGCATAATTTCTTATCAAATTGCACATGCAAGTTGTTATCACAAAGCTGACTAATGCTTATTAAATTTGAAGTTAATCCTTCAACATGAAGCACGTTGCGAAGCTTAGGCAAACCAGCAACATCCAGTGTGCCTTTTCCTACAATATTTCCCTTTGTTGCTTCTCCATATGTCACTTTCTCACTCTTCTGTTCAACATAATCAGAGAAAAACTTCATAGAACCTGTCATATGATGTGAGCTTCCACTATCAAAGTACCAAGCACCTGAAACATTAGTTTTCAAAGCAGTATAAATCATATAACAATGAATATCAGCCTTTGGTACCCAAACCTTTCTTACAGTAGATCTGTTCCTAGAAATGTTGTGGGAGGGTGTTGACAACACCTTAGGCAACACCTTCGATGCAGATCTATGTCTGTAGTCTTCCTGCAACTTAAAACAATATGGTTTAATGTGACCAGGTCTATGACAGTAGTGACAAATGTACTTACGTTTCCTTCTAGACTTTGAAGGGGCAGTAGGCTGTGGCTTTGATTTTGGAGGATCGATTGTTGTGACCTTTTCTGTTAAGCTTCCTGGACAGCTATTTTCTTTGACAAATACAGGAGCTTTTGAACATTCACCAACCTCAAATTTACTGTTTTCAAAACCTAGTCCAGCCTTACCATCTCTTCCCATCATGAGCAAAGAATCAAGCTTGGTTGTGCTTGAATTGAATTTAGCCAATGTAGCCTTAGCTTTCATGAGTTCATCCTTAACCTGACTTAATTCCAGATTCTTCTTACTCAGCATAACTTCAAGTCTTGATATATCAGCCTTCAAATCAGAATTTTCTCTTGAAATAAAAGTGTTCTTCTTATTTCGTTCAACCCAATCAGCATATAACTCTTCATATTGCATTCGCACATCTTCCAGATACATTCTTTCATCACCTGCATCAGAATTATTCACATTATCAGCAGTAAAAGAATTTAAACATACTGACCTTTGGGAGATGTTGCGGCCAGGTGTGGCAACACCTGCGGCAACACCTAAAGGATTGACTTGCATCAGCTTCTTTCTTTCCATCAAAGCTGTCAGGGATGTGTGGCTTTCTTCTTCATTCCGTTCTTTATCTTCTTCAGAATCTTTACCACTCAAAGATGTTTTCATCCCTTTTCGAAGCATGTTTGCACATTCAATGGCATAATGACCATAGCCTTGACATTCATGACAATACACCGTGTCAATCTTCTTTGCAGTAGGCTCTTTCTCTCCTTACAGCATAAGTCGAGGCTTTTGAGGATCGGGAAACTTCCTTGATGATTGATCAGGCCCGCCTATTTTCAGAGTTTTGTTAGCAACCGGAAAAAGTGGAGATTTGAGTTTCTGATCAGTCTTCTTTGTCTCCCTCATCTTCTTCAGATAATCACCAAACTTCTTTGTGATGAGTGACAACGAGTCATCTCCCAAATCCGATTCAAAGACTTCTTGAGGTTTGAAGAATGAGTTTGCTGTTGTTGAATCCATAATATTCCTGAAAAAATAATCCAGAATCAGCTCTTAGTGTATCAAGAGTAGGCTCTGATACCACTTGTAAGAGATATCATGGTTCATAAAAATTATCAGAATCAGATGTTGTCACTAGGTATTGACAACATCCTACTCAACATGCAGCGAAAATATTAAAACGTGAATAGTAACAGCAAACTAACAGTAAAAATACTCAAGAGTAAATACGCACAAGTACTAAAGTAATAAAAGGTTGCACATACAAATATATTCAGATGTTGTCACTAGGTGTTGACAACATCTTCAGTAACACCTTGATTACCATGCATCAGAATTTTTGAAAGCATGAATAAAATAGATAAGCAACCAAATAAATTAGACTCAAATATTTAAGCAAGAGTATAAAATACTCTTGCAGCGCCTCAGGGCAAAACTTTCACTAGAAAATAATCAAAGAGTTTTACAAACCCTAAAATTAGTGAATTATTGTAAAAATCAATTTTCTCAAAATATGTGAGAAAATAAAGAATAAAACAAATAAACCAACTCCTAAAAGTCTACTGAAGGTAGACAAGAAAATCAAGAGAATAGAGTTGGCCCTAGATGCCAAAACACGAGAGCAAAAAGGCTTTCAATCTTCGATCTTCAATCCTCAATCAACATGCTCTCAAACTCTTCATGGCATCTCAGAAAATAACTTCAACAAATAGACAAGGACTCTTGAACGTGAAAGCACTCCAGAAAGTCGACTTCCTTGTCTTCTAAACTTAAGCTCTCTCGTCTCTCTCTTTTATTTTGTACGCTCAAATTCTCATCACGGCTTGATCTATATTTTTTGCGCTCTCTCGTTTTTTCTCCAAGCCGTCTGAATCTCTACGCTCTTCTTCTATTTAAGCGTGAACAATCCTTATCTTCAAAAAGAGTCTTGATTTTGTTTCCTTAATTCAAACTTGAATCTGCAATGATAAGGAAACAAAGATAAGTTAGGAGATAGAGATATATTATGATAAGTACGTAATATCTCCTACAAAATAATCAAGTAAATATAGAAATATTTAAGCTCTTTAAAATATAGGAATATATCATTCTAAAATCCAATATAAAACAATTCCTATTTAAAATATCTCAACCAATAAGATATTTAAAAAGATCTAAACTTCAAGTCCAAGAAATCATATTTTAAATCTAGGAATATTATATTATCTCAATTCAAATCAAAACTATTCCTAGTTTAAAATATATCAAGCATATAGATAAGAAACACAATATTAACTATCAATCCTAGAAAGGCAAAACACATTAATACAATCTTTCAAAACATGGAAAGATATCAAGGAATAATTATCCTTTCAATCTCCCCCTTTTTGCCTTTCTGGACAAAACACCTAAAACCAATT
This sequence comes from Henckelia pumila, assembly GCF_033568475.1. Taxonomy (NCBI): domain Eukaryota; kingdom Viridiplantae; phylum Streptophyta; class Magnoliopsida; order Lamiales; family Gesneriaceae; genus Henckelia; species Henckelia pumila. The sequence goes on along the minus strand of NC_133120.1, from coordinate 94,519,902 downwards.
CAGCAAGTTCCCTTGAATATTAATTCTCAGAACTCCCCCTGAGTTCAAACTTCTCAAATAAGTTCTCCCCCTGAATTTGATCTTTCAATTCTGAGTGTTGTCAAGGATGTTGGCAACATCTGAACACAACACTTAGCGATATCAGAAAATACTTAATACCTGTTCAAAAGTGAATCACAAAACACATTTAATCAATTCAGTACACATCACAACTCCTCTGAATAGCAATTCTCTCCCTGAATACGAAAATACATTCTCCCCCTTAGTCTAAGCACAGATGTTGTCGAGGATGTTCCTAACATCTCCTCACAACACTTAAGTCATGGCAGAAAAAACTTAGAACAAATCAGAGAGTCATAATCAAAGCTAACATTGATTAGAACCAGATCAGAGCAAAAATAAATTTGAAAAATAAATTTAATGATTTTTTATTAATTTTTTAACTTATTTAAATTTTTTATTTAATAAAATTTAAATTATATAAAATTTGACGGGTCCAATGGATCTAACCCGGATTGGACAGCCAAGTTCACGGGGCGGGTCGGGACGGGTCCAAGGGGAGGCGGGTCGGGTCTCGGGTTTGTCCAAACCCGACCTGAACCCGATCCACTGCCATTCCTAGATGAAGGTATCATCCCCTTCATCATAACGGCTTAGGAAATTTCTTGGCCTGCCAAATTTTCTAAATCTAATTGATCCGGGAAGAACGACCAACGATGTGTTTTGGAATCTTCATGAAGGATATTGATTAATATTTGATGAAAATATATATAACGTATTTAAATTTTGTTGTTAAATATTTTAATAAATGTTTGATCTTTCTCATGTTGGGTACTGACCCCCTCAATATCTAATCCGACTTCATTACACCTTATCTTTGAAATTATAAAAATATCACATGAAAAGATATTTCACTAGTACATGTGAGATATAGGCATATAGTTTCGTAATTTTCAAAGGTAACATATATATAAACGCGTATATAACCTTCGCGAATGCGATGCTCTAACCTCTGAGCTAAGCGGGCCCGCATAATAGATATTTTCTATGCATAGGAATTCAATACACTTAGGGTGTGTTTGAAGTGGTAGATAATTAGTCAACTTATAAATTATTTTATCTATCTCATGTTTTTTTTGTCATATTATTTATCCATCTTTCAATTATTTATCTTACATCAATCAAATCATAAATTATTTATCTTTTATCAATCAAATCATTGAATTTAAATTACTATATTACTCTTTATAAATAATACTATTCATATTTTTATTAATTATTATTACAAGGATAAAATATTAATTTACTATTTTCATATAATATATAATCAATCAAATCAAACAAACCATAATCTATCAATCAAATCAAATTTTATATTAGCTATCATTTTTTATTTATTTTTTATTACAATATATTATTTATCTTTATATTATTTATCTAATTTTCAACTTCAAACGGACCCTTATAGTATATTACTATAGTGTATAGTGTCTATACTATATATATAATATATAGAATAAAATCTATATTTTCCATAAATATTGTATTGAATTTTACAGAACATTATAGAACATAACGATTCATATAGCGATATAGAATTTGTATTTATTTATCAAAAGTAAATCTTAAATATTTTGCGATAATCAAATTTTCTTTTTATTTTGTTTTGTATTTTGAATTCACATGACATTTATATGGGAAAAATGGGAGGAAGGGAAACATATATATATACCCTTCTTCGAAATTTCTTGATTAAAACACGTCGTCTTCAATCCACCAAAATATGGAAGTAAGTTTTTGTTTTTTTGTCCATCGACCGTGGAAAGGAATCGACAATGGGTCCATGCATTGCATATCTTCTCTAATCAGAGTAATTAATTAAATTAAAACAACAATTAATATAACAACGACGACCGATGTAGTGTGTATTTTGGTCTATGTTTAATCATTTTTTTGTCTTCAATTAATCCGATTCTGTCACAAACCATAGGGATTTTTGCATCAATCTCTCCCATCTATTTAATATTTTGTACGCTCGTCTTCTTTATCAATTGTGTAAAAGTGATAACATATAGAGCCCGTTTGAATTTTGTAGAGATTTTTTAAAATAAATGCTTTTAAAAGCTACAATTTTTTGCTTTTAAAAAAACTCTAATTTTGACTTAAAAAAACACTTTTTTTTGTCAACCAAACACCTTGTTAATTGAAAAGCACTTAAAAAAGTGCTTTTTTAAAATAAGTGCTTTTAAAAGCTACAATTTTTTACTTTTAAAAAAACTCTAATTTTGACTTAAAAAAACACTTTTTTTTGTCAACCAAACACCTTGTTAATTGAAAAGCACCTTGTTATATTTTTATTGAAAAACATAAATATATCTATTTGTTACAAATTGTAGGATCAAGAGATTTGTGTTTTACTAAAAGATATAGTTAGTGCTAATTGTGTAACGCAAATTTTTTAGATCGTATCGCAGTTCAAACAAACATATGTTTCAATTGTTCAACCCAACGAGACAATTATTGTACCCAAACAACCACCTTATCAATAATTGTGCTTTCAATTAATATGAATCAAAACTACGAGGTTGACTCTGATATTAATTGTATGACCGGACATGTCTCACTTTATCAAAATTTATAGTTGATGGTAACAATACGACTCAAAAATTTAAACAATACAAAATCTCAAACGTCATGTTTTGATTAATGCTCTCAGCCACTATTATTGCACCCCAGCATAAACAATTTATGTTAAATGATAATTTTACTTATATTGATTTCTAAGAAAAAATAGTAGTTTCAGAAATGATTTTTTGATTCATTAACTTGTCCAAATTTGAGTTTTGTAGGAGTTGTCAAATTTGGTTATGGTGCACTAACATTTAATTTTTAATTATTTTTAGTCCAATTACTGACGTGATATTTGACAATTCAACAATGTTCGATCTCACTTCAGCATTTTTACGTCGTGTCAGTATTTTTTTTAAAATTATAAATCTCTATTTTCCATTGTCACGTCCCCAATTAGACCAGAAGCAGCCGAATTAAAATTTAGCGTATCACAAATAAACTTTATAAACTTAGTGGACCAAAGCATAATATTAAATAAGCTGTGAACAAAACAAAAAACTATTTTTCCTTTATTTAAAATTTTTATTTAAAGATGAATTTTGATCTTCTATTGATAAAGTAAATATAAACCACGTATTATTTTTTCTCTGATAAATCATGTTAATCATTAGATAATTGTTGTAGTTTGACTTGCTACACTAATTTCTTTCAGATAAATGATTATTTGATTCATTAACTTGTTCAAATTTGAGTTTTAATCCATTGAGTTGTCAAATTTGGTTTTGGTACACTAACATTTAATTTTTGACTATATATTGTTAGTCCATGACGTGATTTTTGACAATTCAATAATATTCGATCTCAATTTTTGACTTGAATCTGTTTTTATTCTTAATTTTATTCAATAATAATTTAATTGAGGTTCTTTAAATTTGATATACATATAAAACACATATTGTTGTACATGCCATAAAAGGCATTCATATGGCATGTGATAATTAATATGTAATTTTTAAGAATAATATGTTTAATATATTATCTGCAATATATTATCAATCATTTATGGGATTTAAGTAACTTAGATATAAGAATAACTTGTCTCACTTAAAAATCGATTTGAATTTAGTGTGATTTTCTATGTCATGCAACTTTTTACGATTTTATAAGAATTAATATTAATTGATTCTGTTAGCCAAGTATTAAACTGTAATACATATATCAACATGAAACTTAGTTATAATCATATTTTCTACGTCTCACTTATTTAAACTATATTTATTTTTTATTTGTCTCAATTATATAGTTTAGTTCTCAATTAAATATCATATGTCCTATTCTTTTAACAATTTATCCCTATTAAATTCATATTATTAACTACTTGTATGATTATTTTATTTTATTAAAATTTAAATAAATAAGGGCAAAATGAAAAATTCTTTTACAAAATTTATTTTTACAAACACTTTCTTATATATATATGTGAAAATACACACAAACCTAAATAAATCGGACGAAATTAATATATTTTTTTTACCTTGGACAAGAAAATATTTATGTTATTTATTAATTCTTTTAAATTTTCATATTTTTTTACCGATTTATCCTTATTAAATTCATATTATTAACTACTTGTATAATTATTTTATGTTATTAGTATTAATTGATTCTATTAGTCAAGTATTATTTTTTAAAAAAAATTCTATTAGCCAAGTATTATATTATAGTACACATATCAACATGAAACTTAATTATAATCATACTCTTTATGTCTCACTTATTTAAACTACATTTATTTTTTTTATCGGTCTCAATTATATAATTTAGTTTTAATATTAAATATCATATGTCCTATTCTTTTAACAATTTATCCCTATTAAATTTATATTATTAACTACTTTTATAATTATTTTATTTTATTAAAATTTCATTAAATATGGGCAAAATGAAAAATTTCTTTACAAAATTTATTTTTACAAACACTTTTTTAATATATATGTGAAAATACACACAACCCGAAAAACGTGGGATGAAATGATTATAATCTTTACCTTGGACAAAAAAATATTAATGTTGTTGATTACATTAGTAGTCCTTGAAATTTTCAAAAATATTTGAAAATAATATTAATTATTAAGTGAAAATGATAACAAATAAAGTTCCACTTTTATTTCATATTAAATATCATGTCATATTATTTTACCAATTTATCTCTATTAAATTCATATTATTAACTACTTGTATAATCATTTTATTTTCTTTAAATTTCATTAAATAAAGATAAAATGAGAAATTTCTTTAAAATTTATTTTTTCAAACGATTTATTAATATATATTTATATGTGAAAATACACACAAGCCTAATAAAGTGGGAAAAAATGAGTATATTTTTTACATTGGACAATAAAATATTGATATTGGTGATTACATTTGTAGTCCCTAAATTTTTTTTATAAACATTGCAAAAAAATATTAATTATTAAATTAAAAATGATAATAATTAAAGTGTCACTTTTATATATATATAGATATAGACATATAAATTTAATTAAGACATGTTTCAATTAATATAATATAATAAATTTTTAGTTTAAGAAATGAATTAAATTTAACAATTAATATATCTTGAATAAATAAATGGACAAAAATTAATTAATCTTGACTAATCTTGAAAATGAAATAGAAAACCTAAAAAAACATTAAAATAAAAAATATTTAATTAATAGTATGTAATATAAATAAAAAATGATAATAATTAAAGTGTCACTTATATATATATATATATATATATAGAGTTTTGCTATGCTGCCCACCTCCCGTGCCCACCTTCATGCCCACCTATGAGGTGGCACTTATCCATTGAATGAACCATTTGTATATGATTCATCTCATCCATGGGATGATTGCCACCTCATAGGTGGGCATGGAGGTGGGCACGGAAGATGGACAGCATAGCAAAACTCTATATATATATATATATATATATATATAGACATATAGACATATAAATTTAATTAAGACATATTTCAATTAATATAATATATTAAATTTTTAGTTTAAGACATGAATTAAATATTAAAAATTAATATATCTTTAATAAATAAATGGACAAAATTAATTACTCTTGACTAATCTAGAAAATGAAATAGAAAACCTAAAAAAACATTGAAAATGACAAAAATATTTAATTAATAATATGTAAGATAAAGAAGGATAAATTAAAAAATTCACAATTGGAACTCATATATTTATAAGAGTAGTAGATAATAGATAATAGACATAGACATATAAATTTAATTAAGACATATTTCAATTAATATAATATAATAAATTTTTAGTTTAAGACATGAATTAAATATTAACAATTAATATATCTTTAATAAATAAATGGACAAAAATTAATTACTCTTAACTAATCTAGAAAATGAAATAAAAAACCTAAAAAAACATTGGAAATGACAAAAATATTTAATTAATAATATGTAAGATAAAGAAGGGTAAATTAGAAAATTCACAATTGAAACTCATATATTTATAAGAGTAATAGATAGATATATAGATATATATATATATATATATGTTGATGCAGGGGCGGAGTCAGGATTCAAAATTAGGTGAGATATGATTGGCTCCGGCTCATGTTCGTAATGATTATAGTGAATATTACATTCAAATCGAACCAAACTTTTTAAAATCTAATTATCGAAAAATTAAACCGAATACAAGTAATTTTATTGCAAAATGGAACGAACCAGACCAAAAAATTGTTATTTCGGTCGGAAACTGAATTAACTAAACTTATAGATTTTTTTTTAAAAAAATATAATCAAGTTTTAACCAAAAAAATTCAATATAAAAACTGAACTAAATAAGTTTAAATTCTATTTTAAATATATATATATATATAAATATATATATATTCTAGTCTAGTTCTATTGTCCAATAAAATTTTATTAAAAATTTGTAATATGTTTATCCTAATAAACTTTATTAAAAATTTAATAATATTAACTTTTTTTATAAAAGTTCGATTTCTTGGTTAATTACAAATTAAAGTTTTATATTAAAAATCGAAATGGAACTGAATTATTCGATATTTTAAAACTAAAATTAAAATTTCAAATAAACACGAACCATTTTTTCAAATTAATTCAGTTCATTTTATTATTTCGGTTCAAACAGATATTTTTCTCACGTTTATAATGTAATACATGTCTGCTATATTGGTTAAAATAACTTTATATTTTGTTATTTTCTTCATTCTCTAAGTTAACTTACTAGAAATCTAATCATTATCAAAAAATTTCAATAAAGAATTATTTTTTAAATCTCATAATTATTTAGGTTTATTCTAAATCGAAAAACAGCAATACAAGACCAACAATTATTGCATCAATAATTCTTAAATATTTCAACCACTTGATTATTTTTCCTAAAATTCGCGACAATAGATTTTTAGGGTAAAAATTCAAACTCATATATATCATTAGTCAATATTATGACAACTGAAATAATCGCATATAAATATGCAACATAGTTTTAGGGTTGTCAATTTTGGGAATGGACCTTGCCACAGTAGGTGGTGCTGTGGTGTTAAAACAACACCACAGCACCATTTTTCTTTTTTCTTTTTTAAATTTTATATATATATATTGATTTTACTTTATTTGTCTTTTGTTTTCTTTTTTTTTTTTTACCTTTTTTTAATACAGTCTAATTTTTTTTAGTTTTTTTATATTATCAATTTTTTTGTATCAATTTTTTATTATAATTTATCCTTTTACAATATAAATTATAATAATACATCAACTAATTAAATATGTCAATATGAAAATAAAAATAAATAATTATATGTTTTAATCCAAAAATAAATAAGTTTGGTAACCAAAAAATTAGAAAAAACTAAAATGCAAATGATAAAAAAATCGAATGTTTTATATTCAAATATTCTCATTCCCTGTTGTAATTTTTTTTAAAAATGAATAGAAGAAGAAAAAAAAAAAGAATAATCAAACATTATTTCAAAAAAAAAGAATAATCAAACACGTGAAAAATGAGTAAAAATGAAATACAAATTATGTCTTCCTCCCAAACGAGAAAGAGAAACGATGTCCAAAAAAAATAGTCCAAAAATTGAAATAAAAAAATGAATATAAGCTAAAAAAAATTTAAAAAATAAAATTTTGAGAGGGTATAAAAGAAAGATGAAAACTAAAAGTCTAAAAAACTAAATTTTAAATAATATATATATATATATATAATATAAAGAAGAAAATTGTGTAGTAGTGCTAAAAAATTATCAGTATAAAAGTATATATATACTAGTTTATTTTTAATTTTTTTGTTTTTAGTTTATATATTTTAATTATTTTCTTTTACACTTTATGACTTTTGTTTTGTTTTGTTTTGTTTTTATTTTTTAATACATTAAATTTTTTTAAAAATATATATATTTATATATATATATACTAGTTTATTTTTATCTTGTCAAATTTTATTGTGTAATTTTTTTATTATAATTTATACTTTTATACTGATAATTTTTAGTACTACTGCACAATTTTTTTCTTTTATTTATTTTTTAAAAAATATTATAACAGGAAATGAGAATATTTTAATATAAAAATTTTGATTTTTTTTATCATTTGTATTTCAGTTTTTTTCTAATTGTTTGATTACCAAACTTATTTATTTTTGAAGTAAAACATATAATTATTTATTTATATTTCCATATTGACATATTTAATCCGTTGGTATATTATTATATTATATATTGTAAAAAGATAAATTATAACAAAAAATTGATACAAGAAAAATTGACAATATAAAAAAATTTAAAAAATTAAACTGTATTAAAAAAAGGAAAAAAAAAAGAAAACAAAAAACAAATAAAGTAAAATCAAAATATATATATTAATAAAAAAAAAAAGGAAAAAGGTGTTGTGGTGTCGTTTTGACACCACAGCATCCCCTACTGTGGCCACAGTAGGGGATGCACTCCCGTCAATTTTACCTCAAAATCTCATAATGTTGAAATTTACTATAATAAACCAAATAATAAAATGGAATGAAGTGTGATTTGTGAGAGTTGTTTAATTTTTAATTTTTTATTAATAACTGAATTTTTTTTTAAAGCCGCTGCAAAGAAAATTTTTTAAATTAAAACTACTAATTTTTTTTTTTAAAAAAAATAGGTGGGGCTGGAGCCACCCTAGCCCAAGAGTGGCTCCGCCCGTGGTTGGGTGGAAATTTGGAATGTTCCTCGGACACTTAAAACGAAAGAGGTGAGGACTCTCGGTAAAAAGTTTTGATAATATATCGAGGTGGGTGATGTCCTCGGTCTTTCATATAAGACACGCACCTCTACACAGTGAGGAGGAGCAACCTCGATTGGAGGACGGTTGGGCTTGAGGGAATAATCGTGGTCCTTGGTTTGAGAGGAGGATTGTTGAGAATTTAACCAAAGTTCTACAACGTCGGAAATACATGAAAAAGATCCTGAGTTAATAAGTTGGAAATATATCTCCGATTACATCATAGTGATAACGTACTGGTCAATTGAAGAGCTTTGAGCAATTCATAATAATTATCATAAATATAATTTTTTTTTTGAGCAGATCGAGATTAATTGCAAGGAATTAACATACATATATATGCCGACCGTGTTTGCCACCATTACTTTTCGAGTAAACTCGATAAACCTTACATATATATATATATGCCATAGTTTGGACACCAAATAAAACTTAGAGAAATTAAAAACACATACAAAATCCAACCACTTGGCGTTACGAGACGCCCATATCGTGTAGACCGCACAAGACATGTTCAGTGCAGTCGATTTTATTCATATATATATATATATATTATATGATATGATTAATATAGCTAGGCTAGGACAACAACCGATTGTTTGAAATAAACAGCCACCTGCAACTATAGGTACAACGTAGTATGGTAACCAAAAGAGGATACTTCAAGGTTATAAACATCACCGGCACGGTAGCAAAGAAAAGTAGAAGAACAGTTATGGACGCCAATCCGTGTTGATAGAAGATGAGACATGTGCAGAAGGCGACCATCATCCCGGCTATGGACACGAAAAGGGATGCCACCCCAATCACCATCCAAAAAGGCAACGAGTCCAAGAAATCGTCTTCCGCGTAACGGGACGTGAGTATGGAAAGAAACATCAGCATTGATGTCAAAGAGGATAGGGTCGCCACGGCCTCGGAGATGGGGAAAACATAAAAAAGCCTCTGGTTTTGTAGGCTCGGAGAACCGTTGTTGTTGTACCCGCCGGGCACGGTAAAGGCGGTGGTGAAAACCACCGTGGCGATTAGCATTGCGACTAGCATGCATGATTTAGCCGTCTGTTTCATCATCTTTTCGCCTTCTTTCATCAAGTCTTGGTGCTCTGAGATGAACACGTCGTGTGGCGTTTGGCCTTGATCGTTTTTCATGTTTCTGTATGATGGTTGGACCAACTTTTCGACTTCCTTGAACCACAATACTTCTCGTTGCATCTGAAGGGCTGCCCCTGGTATGAGATTGAGTTGATTTTGAGGGGCTAACCTGCCTGCCAAGTGCATTATGTTATTGCCTTCGGTGTCTATATATGTTAGTATCAAATCTCTCACACCGTGAACTTCGTATATTAAATTGAAGCATTGGACATGGCGACGTAAAACGGCGATATGAAATATGCTGTGTTTGAACTCGTTAACTTTGTACAAGAAATCCGGATAACGCCGAATCAGCTCCACCAAGAATTCGTCATTTGCTGATTCTGCTGCTGTAAAGAGAAGTTTCGCATTAGCGTTTCCAAAAGCTGCTTCCATATTATTAGCTCGTCCGGTTTCGATATCATTTCGTTGATGGCTTGATGCGGTAAGATACCAAAGATAATCGAGCAGTGTATATGCATCATCATCTTGATCATCTGTTGGTGGCAGTTCTTGCTTCGGCAAGTACTTCATGTTATTAGGCAGCACTGAAGCAACTGTACACATACTCGGAGTTAGGGATAGAATTCATGCATTTAGCAGCTAGCGTATAGGAAATTGCGAACATATATAACGAAATATATTATAAAAATCACTAACATGCACGGGCAATGGTTCTCCAGCTGAGTACTCCTTGTTGCATGGTGTCACTTAGGCCGCGAAAATGTGACGGATCCCGTGCAAGCACTAGTAAAGGTGTGTTGCCTTCGCGGTCTTCAACCCCAGCTAGATTGTTATTTTGTTGTAATATTCTGATAGATAGATCTGCATCCATTCATTGTTTAGATGATATATGTCGTCCTCAAGTGGTGGGATAATTTTGTAATTTCATATGTACGTAGCGTGTAACCCAGTGTATAACTCAATGTGTACATGTAGCATACCGTACGTGTCAATTACTCACCATACAACCCGGAGGCGATGGAAGTGGTGAGAAGCTCAATTTGATCGTTCTCATCCCACTTGTCAAAACCGGATAATGGGAAGAGATAATCGACCATGTCGCGGTGGCCTAAAAACGCCGCCATAAAGAGTGGGGTGACACCACCATCACCGCGGATTGTGGGCAATCTTGGGTTATTTTCTATCATCAAAACAGCGATATCGACATGCCCCGCGACGGCAGCGAAGCTGAGTGCAGTGTTTCCCTTTTGATTTTGTATTTCCAGTACATGGGAAGATTGGTCGCCCATCCTTTGAAGTAAATTAGCAACAAAAAGTGCATGCCCTTCCAAAGCAGCTATGTGGAACGCAGTTTCCCCGCCTTCTGTGATGCGAGATTGACCCAAGGTCATATCGTTGGCCAACAAGCTTTCAGCACTCTCCCACTCACCCTTCAACGCAGCTTTGTGCAGGGGAACACACCCGCTCAGATATCTTCCTTCTGTGCACAAACCAACTCGACCCGCGTTAATATTTATTAATTAATTAAAATGTCATGTTAGAAAATTGATCGAAATTTCCAAAAAAACAAAGCGAAAAGAGAGAATAACATATGGAAATTAATGAAATTTTCACAGTATATATATAAAATCAAGATTACAAAATGGCTCCAAATATACAATATAAAGATTGTAATTTTCTCATATATTTTTAAAGAAAACAATTAGTCTCATTCTTGTTAATTGAAATCCTTTTTTTGACATATATCGGATATTACTATTATTTATATGTGAGCAGTACTCCGACCAACAACCGTAACTAATTAAAACTAAAATATGACACAAGTTGTTGCACTAATTATAACCTTCTTTGTCTAATTAAATAGTCAACAATATCTAATTTAGGCTAAGATCATATATATATATATATATACACATATATATATATATATATATATTATAGGTATTTTAAAAATGAAAAAAAAAAATAGTGTAACCTGGGCCAATTAATTTTTAAAAGTAAGTAAAATTGTAACACACTAAAAAAAATGTACGTTAAAAATGAGCTTTAATTTGTCGATTCAAATTGATCTACAGATATTTAACTATTATTCAATCAACCAACGTCACCTAAAAAAGTATGATATACGTCATATGTAATAATTGTGAGGCTCAATTATACGAAGGGACCATGCATGCAAGGTCGATATTTCTTGTCCGGCCGGACCAACCTCACCCACCCACTATATTATAATTAAATAATTGGGTGTGTTTTCATACAATTAATTAAAAAGAATTTGGAAATAGAACGATTTTCAATTTTGCCTTTATTTATCGAAAATTTTAATGAGATAAAAAATTATACAAGCAACCAATAATATTAATTTAATAAAACCGAGTAAATTGAATTATTATTATTTTTTTTTTAAAAAAAAGAAAGAGTAAGAAAAAGACGTAAAAATATCAAAATTGAGCTATATAATTTAGACGGATCGAATTACCGACACCATGCAGTTGCACTTACGAGATGATGAAAGAAGTAGAGTTGCTCTTCGTTTCAGCACCCTTGACTTGTCTCGGTTCACTTTCTCCCATCGGCGACCTCCCGTTTCGACCTCTAATTCCATTAGTACTTAAACCAATAACGCCTGCATATAAAAATTAAAGATGCATGACAAGTACTCTAGAGTTAAGCTATATATAATATAATCAATTAAGAATATCAAAGGATAATTGATAGTTAAGGGAAGCTGGTAATTAGTTGAGTAGACTTACCGGTTAGCGGCCGGCGGCCGGAAGGAGCTAGCGATATTGGAGAGAAGAGCGGCAGATATCAAGATAGTTTCTTTCGCGGCAGGCAGCTTAATTAATTGACTTTTATAAACAACAGCACTTGAAAGAGTGAGTGAGGTTTTTGAGTGATATTATGGTCTTGGTCAATGCCGAAACTACTAAGTAATTTACAATTATATAATTGTCTCCATGAGCATCGAATTAACATATATAATTCAAGTTGAATTCAATCCAATGCAAGTACGTACGTAGGGACATCACGAGCATACCAAATCTCTTTAGAATACTACTGCAAATTAATAGGCCATGAAATTAATGGACTAGAAGTTTTACCTGTGGACCATGATATATATTTATAATTTCACGAGCTTTAATTTGGTTTTATTGTGGCTGAAAGAGACTATATACATATACTTGACCTATGAAGTCCCAACATCGACCTTCATAGAAATTTCTTGCAATAAATTAAATTAAATTTTTTTGCAATAAAATGTTGTTTAATTTATATATCTCCACCAAAACATGAAAGTAATTTTTTCTTCCGGCGGCCATGGAAATTATAATCTAAAGCATCAACGATGGGTCCATGCTCGTCTCTTAATCTAAAATAATTTATTAAAACAACAAATATATATAACAATGATGACCGGTGAGGTGAAGTGTGTATTGTGGTCAACGTTTAATCAATTTTTTAATATAAGGAAATTTTTTTTTAAAAGGATTTTATCTACTGATTTTATGACTAATATAATTAGTTAATTATAGGAATTTTTGCATTCACACCCTTCATTCAAGTTTAGTTTATGTTTCATTCGGAATAATTTTACCCAAATTCTAACACCATTTAAATCATATATATGTCCTCGGTATTTTAATGGAAGTTGGCATCATTACCCAAATGTTAATATATCTCCATATAATAGAGAGAATAAATTTCATTCTATCTTTAAGGAATTAAAATAGTGTTTGGGAGAACTTCTAATAAGCACTTCTCAGCTTCTCATTAAAAAAATTTCATAAAATTTTATTAATGAAAAGCTGAAAAATGCTTCTTATAAAGCTCTCTCAAATACTATTTTTAGGTATTGTACTAATGATAGCATCTTATTATCACATAAGGAGATAATCCTTTGCCATGTGCAAAAATGATCACTTATACATGGAAGTTAAATATCAAATGCATTAAATATAAAATAAAATAATTTTCTTCTTGCTGGCTTTCTAATTTATTCGTTTGGTTAATTTGGTCTGTATATGAGTCTAATAATATTATATTTTATAAGTCAGTAACATATATAATGGATTAATTTGTATTTAATTGATCAAATTAATAACATGTTTAGTATTGTAATTAAATAATTAAAACGTAAATCCATTTAATAAAAGCAACAAATTTATTCATTGATCATTAATTCCTTAAGGTACTGTTTGCTACACTTGATAAATAAAGGATTAATGAGTTATCACTCTTCAACCCATGCTTGGTTCATTTTTTAAAAGCCCACAAAAATTGATTGGGCCCGTGATAATGTTGGTTCACCAAGGAGAAAACATCCCTACAAGTTGGAGGGATAAATGGTGGATAAAATTATAATTATGTAAAATGACACTATTGCCCCCAAATGACCTCCATCCGTTGAAACCCTAACGCTCATTTCTCACATCTCAGAAACTTTATTTCTTCTCTCGGCGGCGCTAGAGAGAAACCACGCGAAGAACCAGGATTCAATAGGCACGAAGAAACCTTGAGAACTTGACTCGGGGAGGTGAGATTTGCGTCGCCATGACATTTCTTTTTCTTTTTTAGTTGTTTTTTTTGTTTTTTCGTGAATATTTTGGTAATTTTTATATGATTTTGTGTTATTTTTTATTTTAGTGACTAGATCGAACATGATACATGTTTTTCCTTGGTTGTTTGAAGTTATTTTTATACTATTTTGTGTTATGAACACGTTTTGCTTTCCTGATGAATTTGTTTGGTTTTTCTAGAATTGTGCATCACTGGCAACATGGTTGCTTCTAGTTTGTACTATGATTCTAATTATTTTTTGTCTTCAAATCGATTATGGTGTTTCTATATGCTATTTTTCCTTTATTTTGGTTTTTTTTTTCTATTTTGGGTATTTCGTGGATCTGTGGCTCAGGTATATTGCACGATTGAAAGGGCCCGTGTCCTGATTTAATATTTAATAATCAAACAACCAGGATTAACTAATGTAAACAGCAAAAATGAGTTAAAAATTTGCGTTTTGGGCCTACAGAAAATTCGGCATGACCTATTCGTAAATAGGACATCCCAAAAACCTGTACAACACAACCAGCAATATATACTCAAAAATAGAGACACAACACCAATTTACAAACCTATAGCCGCACTGGCCAATACTAAACACATGCAGAGCCGGCAAGGCTCGATCACACAAATAACAATCCAAAACAAAGTCCAAAACTATCGATACAGATACCCAGGGCATCACCCCGACAAATATAAAACTCGCTAAACTGATATATACATATATCTGGGAACTCAACTCCACGCTCGACTTATTGGGTACCACTAGATGACGTTCCACCAGATGCGTCAAATCCCCCTGGATAACCTGCTATGGAATCACAAACAACCACAACATAAAAAGAAAACAGGGGTCGGACCCCAGTACGACGAACTATAAAAAATTACGACAAATATAACTGACATGAATAAAATCAAGTACAATGCAATGACATGCAATGCAATGCGTGACAGGTATCAATAGAATAAGGGATACCAAATAGAGTCCAAATAATCGTATCACAATAATCTCAGTGGCCACCCGTGCCAGGAACGCAGCAGACCTCGAATCATCACTGCTAATCCACACACGTAGCATCGAGGGCGACAGGAGCTACCCGTCCGGCCTCATGCTGTCATCAGGAGTGTCGTACGTAGCATCGAGAGCACGGTTGCTACCCGCTCGGTCTCGTGCTAACTCAGGAGTGCACCAAATAATGTCACTCGCTCCATCGATAACTCAATACATCTCAAGAGATCAATATCAATAGCAATCAAAGGATTCAAGGCTCAAAGTGCTATGAAAAATTGTTAACATGCTTATTTGACGAATATCCCTTAATATTTTCAATAAAAATATATTTGAAATTTATTTTATTTTATTAAAAGAAAATAGGGATTATTCTCAATTTTGCACATTAGCAATCAATGTAAATGAGTGAATGCAATCATATAATTCACATAAGCACATAAAACACGTTATCACTCATTACAAAATACTCAATAACATTACATGTCATTATAGGCGTTGTAATATAAACAGCTCATACATACCTCAACCAACACTTAATTTACCACAGAAATATCTCAAGTATTTCTCGAATAATCCAATCCTGTGGAAAAATCATTTACTGAAACTAAGTCTAAAAATCAAACTAACAGTTCCAAATATCCTATCAATGTCTAAATATCAGTAAATGACTCTAAAATGTCGAAATACTCAAAGGTACATAATCTGAAATTTTCAGAAATTCATATCTAACAATTCTACACATTCAAATATCCAAATATTGATTCCAATAACCTTAAAAAGTCGAAAATCCCAATTACAATAATCTGAAAAATCAAAATAATGGCCGAATAATTTTTGAAAAATAGCCAATACCTTCAATCGACTCCGATATAACACCTACAACCAATAATAAATCCAAATATCAATTATCGAAAGTTAATTGAATCGAAATTCCCAAAATTCGAAACCCTAGCTACTGAAAATAACCTCAAAGCTTGAAATTAAAGGGTTAAACAACTGACACAACTTTCCCCTACTCTCCGGCGACGATTGGCGGCGGCGAACGACGGCGGCTGATGAAGGCGACGAAACCTTACGAAATTGGTATCAAAAGAAAGCTTACGTAGCGAGGATTCCGGAACTATATTAATTTTCGAAAATCGATTACCGACGGCAAAGATACGAAGATTTGAAGCGATAGGAAAATTTTGAAAAACAAAATAGAGAAGAACAGACGAGGCGAAGATGGTGGATATTTTTGGAGGAGAGAGATTATGATATATATATATATCTATTATTTATTTGCATATGGATATGTATTAGTTTAGTGTGTGTCTTATTTTATTCATTCGGGGTTAAATTTTGACCCGATTCGAGTTATTTCAACTCATGTGTGCTCGATAAATAAAATATGCATTTTAATATCGTCTATAACCCGATATTTATAAATACATATTTTTAACACACAAATTAATTAACATAGTAAAATCGGGTCCTTACATTTCTCCCCCTCTAAAAAAAAATTTTTTTCCTCGAAATTAACACACATCAAACTTATATACAAAGGGATTAAACATCTACCACTGATAGTACATAGGAAAATCGGAGTACATGGCATAATTCATCACATTGTCAAACAAATTAGGCCATTCTTGACGCATTCTAGACTCCAATTCCCACGTAGCTTCTTCTCTCCCATGTCTACTCCATTCGACCATAACTAAAGGAATCGTCTTATTCCTAAGTTGCTTTTCTTTACGATCAAGAATTTGCACTGGATACTTAATATAGCTAAGGGAACTATTCAACTCCACATCATCAGCCCTCAAGATATGAGAAGGATCTGGTTCATACTTTCGCAGCATACATACGTGAAATACATCATGTATCGCAGACAAACTCTGCGGCAAGTTCAAACGATACGCCAAAATACCAATCTTCTCAACAATCTCGTACGGACCGATATAACGAGGAGCTAATTTTCCTTTACACCCAAATCTCATAGTACCACGAAATGGTGATACTTTCAAGAAAACAAAATCGCCAACCTGAAATTCTAAAGGTCTACGTCTGTTATTAGCATAGCTGGCTTGACAATCCTGGGTTTTTTTCATTCTTTTCCTGATCAGTTCAACTTTTTCTTTCATCTCTTGAATAAATTCTGGTCCTGACAATTGTCGTTCTCCTACTTCTTCCCAACATATCGGAGATCTACATTTTCTGCCATACAAGGCTTCAAATGGTGTCATCCCGATAGATACTTGATAACTATTATTGTAAGAGAATCCCACCAAAGCTAAAGATTCTTTCCAACCACCACTGAAATCCATCACAACAGCTCGTAATAAATCTTCGAGTGCCTGAATAGTTCTTTCAGATTGACCATCTGTCTGTGGATGATAGGCAGTACTCATGGCCAATTTAGAACCCAAAGCAGATTGTAAACTAGACCAAAACTTAGAAGTAAATCTGGGATCACGGTCTGATACTATAGTAACTGGCACACCATGCAATCCCACTATCTGATCAATGTACATTTTCGCCATTTTCGTATATGTCCAAGTACGATTATATGGAATAAAATGGGCAGATTTAGACAATCTATCCACAATATCCCAAATGGCATCACAACCACGATTAGATCGAGGTAGGTGTATCACGAAATCCATAGTAATGTGTTCCCAATTCCACTGTGGTACTTCAAGACTAAGTAACATACCACCTGGTCTCATTCTTTTAGCTTTCACTTGTTGACACGTCAGGCACTTAGCCACAAAGTCAGAAATATCTTTCTTCATACCTTCCCACCAATAATGGGCTTTCAAGATATGATACATCTTTTGAATTCCAGAATGTATACTATGTCGACTACAATGAGCTTCTCGTAGTATCTCTTCTTTCAAATCTATCAAATTCGGAACCACAAGTCTACCATTATAACGCAAACATCCATCAGAAGCAACAATGAATTTCCCTGAGTGACCTGCTGGAGTTAATTCTTCAAGTGATGAATGTATGGATCAGTCTTCTGCGCTGCTTTGATACCAAATGAAAGGACCCGTATCCTGATTTAATATTTAATGATAAAAAACCAGGATTAACTAATGTAAACAGCGAAAACGAGTTAAAAATTTGTGTTTTGGGCCTATAGAAAATTCGGCATGACCTATTCGTAAATAGGACATCCCAAAAACCTGTACAACACAACCAGCAATATATACTCGAAAATAGAGACACAAAACCAATTTACAAACCTATAGCCGCACTGGCCAGGACTAAACACATGCAGAGCCGGCAAGGCTCGATCACACAAATAACAATCCAAAACAAAGTCCAAAACTATCGATACAGATACACAGGGCATCACCCCGGCAAATATAAAACTCGCTAAACTGATATATACATATATCTGGGAACTCGACTCCACGCTCGACTCACTGGGTACCACTAGATGACGCTCCACCAGATGCGTCAAATCCCCCTGGATAACCTGCTATGGAATCACAAATAACCACAACATAAAAAGAAAACAGGGGTCGGACCCCAGTACGACGAACTAGAAAAATTACGACAAATATAACTGACATGAATAAAATCAAGTACAATGCAATGACATGCAATGCAATGCGTGACAGGTATCAATAGAATAAGGGATACCAAATGGAGTCCAAATAATCGTATCACAATAATCTCAGTGGCCACCCATGCCAGGAACGCAGCTGACTTTGAATAATCACTGCTAATCCACACACGTAGCATCGAGGGCGACAGGAGCTACCCGTCCGGCCTCATGATGTCATCAGGAGTGTCGTAAGTAGCATCGAGAGCACGGTTGCTACCCGCTCGATCTCGTGCTAACTCAGGAGTGCACTAAATAATGTCACTCGCTCCATCGATGACTCAATACATCTCAAGAGATCAATATCAATAGCAATCAAAGGAGTCAAAGCTCAACGTGCTATGAAAAATTGTTAACATGCTTATTTGACGAATATCCCTTAATATTTTCAATAAAAATATATTTGAAATTTATTTTATTTTATTAAAAGAAAATAGGAATTATTCCCAATTTTGCACATTAACAATCAATGTAAATGAGTGAATGCAATCATATAATTCACATAAGCACATAAAACACGTTATCACTCATTACAAAATACTCAATAACATTACATGTCATTATAGACGTCGTAATATAAACAGCTCATACGTACCTCAACCAACACTTAATTTACCACAAAAATATCTCAAGTATTTCTCGAATAATCCAATCCTGTGGAAAAATCATTTACTGAAACTAAGTCTAAAAATCAAACTAACAGTTCCAAATATCCTATCAATGTCTAAATATCAGTAAATGACTCTAAAATGTCGAAATACCCAAAGGTACATAATCTGAAATTTTCAGAAATTCATATCTAACAATTCTACACATTCAAATATCCAAATATTGATTCCAATAACCTTAAAAAGTCGAAAATCCCAATTACAATAATCTAAAAATTCGAAATAATGGCCGAATAATTTCTGAAAAATAGCCAATACCTTCAATCGACTCCGATATAACACCTACAATCAATAATAAATCAAATATCAATTATCTGAAGTTAATTGAATCGAAATTCCCAAAATTCTAAACCCTAGCTACTGAAAATAACCTCAAATCTTGGAATTAAAGGGTTAAACAACTGACACAACTTTCCCCTACTCTCCGGCGACGATTGGCGGCGGCGAACGACGGCGAACGATGGCGGCGGTTGAAGTCGGGTTTTCGAGATAGCGACAAAACCTTACGAAATTGGCATCAAAAGAAAGCTTACGTCGCGAGAATTCCGGAACTATATTTATTTTCGAAAATCGATTACCGACGACAAAGATACGGAGATTTGAAGCGATAGGAAAATTTTGAAAAACAAAATAGAGAAGAACAGACGAGGCGGAGGTGGTGGATATTTTTGGAGGAGAGAGATTATGATATATATATTATTTATTTGTATATGGATATGTATTAGTTTAATGTGTGTCTTATTTTATTCATTCGGAGTTAAATTTTGACCCGGTTCGAGTTATTTCAACTCATGTGTGCTCGATAAATAAAATATGCATTTTAATATCGTCTATAACCCGATATTTATAAATACATATTTTTAACACACAAATTAATTAATATAGTAAAATTGGGTCTTTACACCGATGGTGCTCTCTGTGTGCTACAACTAATTTATTACAGTATTGTTGCTTGGTTTACTGAAGCTACAAATAGTGTGGGCTGAGGTTCTGATCTGCACCATGTGTTGGAGTGTCCATGTTCTTTACTCAATCACACCTTGTGAAAATGGTTTTGTCGATGATTATATGTTATAATTATATGAAGTCATGTTTGTCTTTTCTAATTAATAGGTTATTAGTTTTTAAAAATTTCTCAAATGAGAATTTCAAGAACCATTCTGTTTTCGATCTTGTTTATTGCATATTGTTTAAACATTCAATAGTTTATTACTTTTTAAATATTTCTCATATAAGAAAGAATATTGATTGAACAATATTAATTTTGAGTTATGTAATAGAAATACTAACTTTGTACATTCTTTATTATCATTTGGCAGAAGTTGTTATGCTATGAACAATCAAGATCGAGACAAATCGACAACAGCATCCGTGGGATGAGGTACAGGTCTTGACCATATTATAATGACTGGTGTGATATTTTTGGACGTGATCGTGCAACTGGGGAACACATCGAGACCTTTGCTGATGCAGTACATGAGGATGTCTTAAACTTGGGGAAAGATGATGGTGCTGGGATTGAAATTGGACTGGAAAAGATTATTGGTGGGTCTGCAGACAATGGTGATTCAATGTCTGCAGCAGATTCAATCTCAGCTGAGGCAACATCAGGTAAGAAATTATTGGGCAAAAAACGCAAAAGAGTGGCTGAAGTAGAAGATCGTATTGTGGATGTCATGAACAGCTTCAGTGAGATAACCAAAGTGTGCATTGAAGACCTCTCAAAGAAACTTGGATATGATCATGATGCAACTTGAAAGGAATTTTATTCCTTGTATATTTCGGCCCCAATTAATTGGAAATTAGAAGATTTTGCTTTCTAGACAAGATAGATTATTTGGTAAATATTTCATGTATATCTCGTATATGTTAAAGATATATTTGCCAAAGTTTAAATCATATCGTGATAATGTGATTATTTGATAAAATATAATTTGATATTATCATGATTTGATTTCCATGTATTGATAGAGTTTATTTCCTACTAAAAGGTTGTTACATATTCTTGTAGGACTCTATCTAAGGAAATCTTCAAAGCTTGGATGATTATCTATAAAAGGGGATTTCCACGCACAAGAAAAGTGAGGCTTCAGACGAAAACTACTCTGCGCATACTCTGAAGAATTCGAGTGAAGATTTTGAAGAATTATGAAGCAAGGTTTGCAACCATCGTTGTTGCATGTCCCCGTGTTGCCATTCGTGTTGAAGACATCAGAGACAACACTATGGGAATTGTGTTGTTGAAGATCTTTACTGTCTCTTCAATTTAGGCCACGGGAGTTGCATCCAATAAGTTTTTATACCTTGTCTATTTTAGGATGCAAGTTTGATTTCTCAACGTGTTGAGAAATTTAGTATTTAATGATTTTTCGTAAAATCACTAGGATTGTTTTGTAAGACTGCTCTTACGTTTACTAGTGATATTTAGCCCTAAGGCACCCGCACGAGTTTTATACTCGTGCAAAAGTTATTACTTGAGTTTTATTTACGCTTTAAATTTCCGCTGCACTGTGTTGTCTTTGGTTTTACGACACGAAGTACAACACTGTCTTATTTTACATAACAACCACGTACACCGTTTTTTTCACGTGGCATCAGAGCCACCACTTGACTTTACTAAGTGAGTTCCTGGTTTGTGTTACAGGTTAGTTATGGACACTCCGTACACAAGTGCAATTCACCTACCTATTTTGGATGGAACAAATTACGGCTCTTGGAAATTGAAGATGAGCATGTATATTCAATACATTGAGTCCAGGGCTTGGCAACGTGTTCTTGATGGTTGGACACCACCGATGAGAGATGATGATGTACCAGGACCAAAGCCAAGATCACAATGGACAGCCGAAGAGAATACTGCGGCTATTTATAATGCTAAAGCTCTTAATGCTATGTTCACTTCAGTTGATATGAACATGTTTAATCTAATTGGTACTTGTACTTGTGCTAGGGATGCTTGGGAGAAACTACAAACCCACTGTGAAGGCTCGGCTAGTGTCAAGAAGACAAGGATGCGTCTCATAACTTCAAAATTTGAGAAAATGAGAATGGAGGAATCAGAGACCATCATGGAATAAAATGGAAGGTTGAAGAGCCTTGCTAATGAAGCATCTATTCTTGGTGATCCTATTTCGAACGAGAGACTTGTATCGAAAGTGCTTCGTTCTATTCCCAAAAGATTGCACACCAAGGTTTGTGCTATAGATGAATCAAAAGATACATCTATAATGGGTTTGGATGAATTAATTAGTTCTCTTCGCACCTATGAGATGGAGTTGGAAGCCGAAGATGACTCGAAAGGTAAGTCTATTGCTTTTCAAGTATCTAATAATGTTTACAATGATTTTGCTGAAGTTCAACAGGAAGTAAAGGATTCTGATCTTGAGGAAAATTCTATTGCCTTGATCTCGAAGAAATTTACTGATTATCTCAAGGTAATGAAAGAAAAGAAGGATGTGAAAAGTGCACAATCCTCAAATTTTCCTAGACTGCCTACTTCAGAGAAGCCTCAAAAACCTGCTGCTACTCGAGGACCTCACCAAAGGTATGATAGTAAGGTTCAGTCCTCAAGCAAAAATTTTGATAACATTCAATGCAGGGAATGTAAGGGATATGGCCACTATGCTTATGAATGCGCAAATCGCCTTCGGAAAGGTATGAATGTTTCTCTGAGTGATGATGATTCTGAAGAAGAACAAGAAAAGGTTGAACAAGCAGATCTCATATCTTTTACTGCTTTACTGGAGAGTAAGAAAAATTTTCAGATTAATCCTCTTGGTGTTGGCTCCGGTGTTGCAACACCTGGACGCAACACTATCCAAAAATCTTTTTGTTTTGTTGCTTCTAACCTTGTCAATTCCAGCAATCATGAAGAACAGGTAGCTGATCCTTATACTCTGGAAGGTATTCAAAAACTCTATGAAGAGTTATACAGTGATTGGAACAAGAGGAATCAGTTGAACACAACTCTTACAAAAGAGAATACTGAATTGAAAGCTGCTGTGGCTAGACTGGAAATTCTCATGAGTAAGAAAGATATGGAATTAGGGTTGCTGAATTCTGAACTTGAAAGAGCAAAAACTACACTTGATAAATTTAATTCCAGTTCAAGCAAACTTGATTCCATTTTGACTATGGGTAAGAATGATAAGTTTGGACTTGGTTTTAAAGAAAGTGTTTTTGAAACTGGTGAATGTTCCAAAACACCAGTGTTTGTGAAGGAAGGTAATGATTCCTTGAACCATCCTTCAACTGCTTCGAAAGGTAAGAAACTCATTGTTGAAAAAGATGTTTCTGTTCCTAAGACAAAACAATGGAAGCGTCCTTTTGTATGTCACTATTGTAAGACCCAAAAGTTAATTATCTGGTAATTTGGCATAATTAGAATAATTATTGAGATGTTAAATAAAAATAATTATTTATGCCAAATAAATTAGAAAGTGTATTAAAAAAAATATTTATTTTTGAATATCGAGATTTAAACGATATAAAATACATATTAGAGCTAAAATAATACACGAGCGTTAAAATATCTGGACTGTGTCAAGTTGCCCAAATAATAATTAAATAAAGGACACACACACCCTTACATATATACATATCCACGCTTCATACAAAAGCTAAGGAAAGAAAAAGAAAAGAGAAGTCATCCCCAAATCCCGTCACTCCCGTCACCCCTCTGCGCAGCTCCGGTAAATTGCCCATAACTTCTTCGTTCGGAGTCCAAAATTCGATTCGTTTGTTGGGTTTTCTTCCTTACATCCGTGGCTTCGATTCAAGCTAAGAAGCGATGAATTTGATGCCCGTTTGAGCCCGAATCGAGCTACTTTCAGAAGCTAGACGTGCTGCTATTTTCTGCTGCGTTTCTTCAGGTAAGAAAGCTTCGATCTCAGAGTCTTTTAGACAATAATTCTGCTGTATTTCTGCTGTATCTCAAAGCTTATAGATAGCTGAACCTTCCCCTGTTCATTCAGTTCATTTCCAGCCTTTTTCGGTGAGTTTTCCGGCGAGCTCGAAGGCTGTCCCGGTCCAGCTAGTTTAGCTTCGAGTTGTGATGTTTTAATCCCTTCTTCCAGCCTTGAGCGTGAGTTTCCAACTGGTTTAGTTGAGGTATAGTGGGCTGCTCGATATTGGGATTTTACCCGCTTGGATTTAATTTGATTTCGTTGGTTATATCGCATCGTTTTGATATATATTGGAATATTAATTGTGTTGTAGGCCGAAACTTTGGGAATTAGAGTTGAGGACCTTCGTTTGAATTGGTATAGGTATGTTACGGTTGGTAACATACAACGATAAAAATATAAATATTGTTTTGCCGATATTATGTTGATTACGTGAACTATATGGATTATGTGAATTTAAATGCCTCGTTGTTTATATGTTAAATTATTTGATATATTTTGTGGCATTTAGAATAGGGCATGATATTCACTACGTCACACGTTGAGCCCTATCATTCTTGTTACCCGTTATCATGTTGTATTGTACTCTGGGCACACGCATTGTTATTTCGGGAATCAGCTGGTGGCTTTTTATGCCTAGTATCCCTGAGACCGAAATTATGATTGTCTATTCCTTGATGCATTTTCTGTGTGATATGCACTTGGAATCTTGACATCGTATGTTGTTCGTTATTGTGCCTATCTGTTGTATCGTTATCAGCTGTATGGAGGCCGAGTCGTGGGTGTTTAATTTCACCCAGCACGACATACCTCGCATACTTGGCAGGGCGGTTTAGTTACATGACGATGTAGCTCCCCTGTGTTCTAGCTCGAGCATTGTTCCAGTTGTTATCGTACCGTTTGTTGGCTTCTGTTATCCCGTTTACTTTGAGCCCAGTTCATGCATTGCGTACTACATTTTATAATGTGTTTATGCATAGTTTATATGTTTTGTTGTTGTTGCCTAACTGTTTCATACCAGAATCCTAACCTCAGTTAATTCTGGGGGGCTACTGTGGCTGCTGTTTGGCACCATGGTAGGCTACCCAAGTGACTTTTCAGCACCAGGCGGAGGGTCCGCTGGCGGAGCTCGTTGAGGAGGTTGGATCATGTCTTGTCTCCCAGTTATATTATGTATTATCGGAGTTATATTATGTATTATGTTAGAGTCATTTTTATATTCTCCGGGGAGATGCCCCGATGTATTTGTGTTGTATTTGAGAGTTCCTGCTATGTTTTAAATTATTATCAAGCCTTGTCGGCTCAGGTATGTGTTAACTGTTTTAATTTGTTTTCGTGCCTGGCCGGCACATGGTTGTGTGATGTTTAAGTTTGTTGAGTTCCTAGTTTTAGTTATTTTAAATAAACTGTTGTCTGTGTATTTTGAGATGTCCTACTTACGGGGAGGTCATGCCGAAATTTTTATAGGCCCAAAATTTATTTTAAATCGTTTTTCCGCTACTTTGACTTCTAATTATTTGTTTGTATGATAATTAAATGTAATTAGAGTAACCGGGCCTCACATCATGGTATCAAAGCATAAACTGGGATATGCTCAAACTAGAGTCTAGGACACTCGAGTCTAGACACTAAAGTTGATTTTTGCGCTTGTTGTTGCTACTTTTCAGCATGTTTATGTGCATATGTGATATGTTTATTTTCATTCTAATTCTTATTATGATTTATATTTATAGAATGGCTGAAAGTGGTAATAATGCTGAACGTGGGCGTGGTCGTGGGAGACCTCGCATTGATGTTAATACCGAGGTTAATCAAGCTACTGGACGATTGGAACAACTTAGGATGGATGAGTTAGTTGCCCGTTTCCATATCATGCGTCCACCTCGTTATTTTGGTAATGAGGGACCTGAAAAAGCTGAAATCTGGATTACCGAGATTGAAGATCTCTTTGATTTGATTGAATATCCGTCGGCGCAACGTTTGAAGCTAGCACTCCATCAGTTGAAGGATCGTGCTAAGATGTGGTGGGCTACTACCTTGATGACTTTGGAATCTCAGAAAGTAACACCGTCTTGGGATGTATTCAAGCTGAAGTTCAGGGAAAGTTATTGTCCTCCATCATTCTATAGTGCCAAATCAACTGAATTCCATAACTTGAAACAAGGAAATATGTCGGTGCAAGACTATGCTGATACTTTTTACGAACTGTTGAAGTATGCTCCTCATGTTGCTGCTAGTCAGGGAGCTATTGTTGAAAGCTTCACTGAAGGATTAGATGATCGCTTGCATCCATTTGTCTCGACTGGAAAGCCAATGAATTATCCCGAAGCTGTGGAATTGGCAAAAAGGGCTGAGGCAAGTTTTCGAAGGAGAGGTGGAAACAAGACTCCTATCCAGCACCAATCTGGCAAGCAATCTTCAAGTCATTTTAGTACTTCATCTTTACGTCCAAAAGGGAAACAATTCAAGAAATCTGGCTCTAGTTCTACTAGTTCTGAAGGTTCTGGAAAGCAGAGTGGACAACGCTACACTGGTCCTTATTGTGATAACTGCGGTGGGAAACATTTCAGCAATCAATGTGTGGGAGTTCAAGGACTTTGCAATGTTTGTGGCAGACCAGGACACTTTGCTCGAGTTTGCCCCAGTCAGACAGGAAAATCAGTGCAGGCAGGTGGTGGAACACCTAGTGGCAAATTTTCTGCACCATCCCACTCTTCTCAGCAGTCGAGCAGGCCACATCAGCAATCAAGAGGTCCAGGTGGTCAGCAAAATCAGCCACCAGTTCGTGTATTTGCCTTGACAGAGGACGAGGCACAGGCAGCTCCAGGTACTGTAATTACTGGTAATTGCACTCTATGTGGTTTTACAGCACGAGTACTCTTTGATACGGGAGCATCACATTCGTTTATCTCTCATGCATTTATCGCTTCGCATGATCTTTGCACCACTAGTATGAATGGAAATTTATCAGTTGCTACTCCAATGGGAAGAATGATCATAACTGATAATGTTGTGTTTAATGCGGTGTTGCTCTATGCTGATAATGTGTTGTACCTAAATCTTATAGTCCTACCTATGCATGATTTCGATTGTATTGTGGGTATGGATGTTCTAACTTCTAATAAAGCCACTGTCGATTGTTATAGAGGAATAGTTCGATTTAGACCTAGTTTTGCTCCTAAATGGAATTTCTATGGTCGAGGTTCACGAGCTAAGATTCCTTTAGTCTCTTCTATCGAAATGACTCGTCTGTTGGACTCAGGAAATGAAGGTTTTCTTGTTTATGCTGTCGATCTGTCTCAAGGTGAGCGGTCAATATCTGACATTCCTGTTGTCTGTGAATTTTCTGATGTATTTCCTGAGGAAATTCCTGGATTTCCACCAGAACGAGAAGTTGAGTTCAGTATAGAACTGATGCCAGGAACTGAACCTATATCTCGAGCACCGTATCGATTAGCTCCTGTTGAGTTAAAAGAATTGAAAGAACAGTTACAGGAATTGTTGAGTAAAGGTTATATTCGCCCAAGTTCTTCACCTTGGGGTGCTCCTGTTCTTTTTGTTAAAAAGAAAGATGGCACGATGAGAATGTGTATTGATTACAGACAATTGAATAAGTCAACCATCAAGAATAAATATCCACTTCCAAGAATTGATGACTTGTTTGATCAGTTACAAGGTACGGCGGTGTATTCCAAGATTGATCTTCGCTCTGGATATCACCAAGTACGAGTTAGACAACAAGATGTTACAAAAACAGCATTTCGCACTAGATATGGACACTTTGAATTTTTAGTTATGCCTTTTGGTTTGACTAATGCTCCTGCTATTTTCATGGACTTGATGAATCGTGTATTCAGAAAATATCTCGATAAGTTTGTCATTGTTTTCATCGACGATATTCTTATTTATTCTAAGTCCGAAGAAGAACACGCCAAGCACTTGAGGTTAATTCTTCGAATTCTTCAAAAGAAACAATTATATGCAAAGTTGTCCAAGTGTGAATTCTGGCTAGACAGAGTTGTCTTTCTAGGCCATGTTATCTCTGAACATGGTATTTCTGTTGATCCAAGTAAAGTAGAAGCAGTATTGAATTGGCCAAGACCGACGAATGTGCCAGATATTCGGAGTTTTATGGGTTTAGCTGGTTATTATCGTAGATTCATTGAAGGATTCTCAAAGATTGCTAAACCTATCACTTTGTTGACTCAGAAAAATCAGAAATTCATTTGGTCTGATGAATGTGAGTCAAGTTTTGTTGAGTTGAAGAAGAGATTGACTTCTGCACCAGTACTTACAATTCCAAGTGGTTCTGGAGGATTTGTTGTTTGCACAGATGCTTCGTCTCGAGGATTAGGTTGTGTCTTGATGCAACATGGCAGAGTAGTGGCTTATGGTTCTCGTCAGTTGAAGACACATGAATCTAGATATCCTGTTCATGATTTGGAATTGGCTGCTATTGTCTTTGCTCTAAAAGTCTGGAGACATTATCTATTTGGAGAACAATTTGTAATTTATTCAGATCATAAGAGTCTCAAATATTTATTTTCTCAATCTGATTTGAATATGAGACAAAGACGTTGGATGGATCTGTTGAAAGATTATGATTGTGAGATCCAATATCAGCCGGGAAAAGTGAATGTCATTGCTGATGCTTTGAGTCGTAAAGTCGATAATGATGCTCAACTCTCCTCAATCTATATTTCTAAGTTGCACGAGGATATCTGCACTTCTGGTTTGAATTTTCAGATTCAAGGGAATGCTATATGTGTTTCTCAGATTTCTGTTGAACCTGAGTTAATTCAGATTATTAAAGCTGCCCAAAAGTCAGATGATCAGATCCAGAAGTCTTATGATTTAGTGACTCAAGGACATCAATCTGGATTTTCAATTTATTTAGATGACTCTCTTCGATTGAATGGAAGATTAGTTGTCCCAGATATTCCTGACTTGCGCACAGCCATCCTTAATGAAGCTCATTGCACTCGTTATAGCATTCACCCAGGAGGCAACAAAATGTATCATATTCTCAGACCTCAATTTTGGTGGAAGAACATGAAGAAGGATGTAGCTGAGTTTGTATCTCGTTGTATGGTCTGTCAGCAAGTCAAGGCAGAACGTATGAGACCAGGAGGATTACTGCACAGTCTTGAAGTTCCTCAGTGGAACTGGGAACATGTGGCTATGGATTTTGTCACTCATTTGCCACGTACTTCTCGTCACTTCGATGCCATTTGGGTAGTGGTTGATAGATTGTCCAAGTCAGCTCACTTTATTCCGTATGAAAGGACTTACTCGTATAAGAAAATGGCTCGTCTGTTTATTGAGAATATTGTGAGACTGCATGGAGTTCCAGTTGCAATAGTCTCGGATCGTGACCCTAGATTTACTTCAAAGTTTTGGACTAGCTTCCAAAAAGAAATGGGTACACGACTTGCGATGAGTACTGCATACCATCCTCAGACCGATGGTCAAACTGAGCGTACAATCCAAACTCTTGAGGATTTGCTTAGAGCTGTAGTTATGGATTTTAAAGAGAGTTGGCAAGAAGCTTTACCATTAGCGGAATTTTCTTACAATAACAGTTTCCAAGTGACTATAGGCATGGCTCCTTTTGAAGCTTTGTATGGTCGCAGATGTAGATCACCGCTCTGTTGGGATGAGTTCGGTGAAAAGCAATTGACTGGACCCGAGATTGTTCAGGAAATGCATGACAAAGTTCAGTTGATACGTCAAAGAATGAAAGCTGCCCAAGATCGACAAACAAGCTATGCGAATAAACGTCGTCGACCTTTGGAATTTCAAGTTGATGATTTTGTATTTCTAAAAATATCACCGTTTAGAGGCGTTGTTCGTTTTGGTATGAGAGGTAAGTTGTCACCTCGATACATTGGTCCTTATAGAATTGTTGAACGTATTGGGCCTTGTGCTTATCGGTTGGAGTTGCCACAATCTTTGGATGGCATCCACGATGTGTTTCATGTATCTATGTTGCGTAAGTATGAGCCTGATCCGTCTCATGTCATTCAGCCTGATGAGGTTGAACTCGATCCAGCATTGTCTTATACTGAGTATCCTATGTCTGTCTTGGATCGCAAGGAGAAAGTTCTTCGCAACAAAGTTGTACCACTAGTTCGAGTTCAGTGGTCGAGGCATGGGGTAGAGGAATCTACTTGGGAGACAGAGGAGAAGATAAGAACTTCTTATCCATATTTGTTTGATTCCTAGCATAGAATTGTGGTGTCTTGCGTTTCAGATGTATGTGTGTAAACTGAAATTTCGAGGACGAAATTTGTTTTTTAGTGGTGGAGAAATGTAAGACCCAAAAGTTAATTATCTGGTAATTTGGCATAATTAGAATAATTATTGAGATGTTAAATAAAAATAATTATTTATGCCAAATAAATTAGAAAGTGTATTAAAAAAAAATATTTATTTTTGAATATCGAGATTTAAACGATATAAAATACATATTAGAGCTAAAATAATACACGAGCGTTAAAATATCTGGACTGTGTCAAGTTGCCCAAATAATAATTAAATAAAGGACACACACACCCTTACATATATACATATCCACGCTTCATACAAAAGCTAAGGAAAGAAAAAGAAAAGAGAAGTCATCCCCAAATCCCGTCACTCCCGTCACCCCTCTGCGCAGCTCCGGTAAATTGCCCATAACTTCTTCGTTCGGAGTCCAAAATTCGATTCGTTTGTTGGGTTTTCTTCCTTACATCCGTGGCTTCGATTCAAGCTAAGAAGCGATGAATTTGATGCCCGTTTGAGCCCGAATCGAGCTACTTTCAGAAGCTAGACGTGCTGCTATTTTCTGCTGCGTTTCTTCAGGTAAGAAAGCTTCGATCTCAGAGTCTTTTAGACAATAATTCTGCTGTATCTCGAAGCTTATAGATAGCTGAACCTTCCCCTGTTCATTCAGTTCATTTCCAGCCTTTTCCGGTGAGTTTTCCGGCGAGCTCGAAGGCTGTCCCGGTCCAGCTAGTTTAGCTTCGAGTTGTGATGTTTTAATCCCTTCTTCCAGCCTTGAGCGTGAGTTTCCAACTGGTTTAGTTGAGGTATAGTGGGCTGCTCGATATTGGGATTTTACCCGCTTGGATTTAATTTGATTTCGTTGGTTATATCGCATCGTTTTGATATATATTGGAATATTAATTGTGTTGTAGGCCGAAACTTTGGGAATTAGAGTTGAGGACCTTCGTTTGAATTGGTATAGGTATGTTACGGTTGGTAACATACAACGATAAAAATATAAATATTGTTTTGCCGATATTATGTTGATTACGTGAACTATATGGATTATGTGAATTTAAATGCCTCGTTGTTTATATGTTAAATTATTTGATATATTTTGTGGCATTTAGAATAGGGCATGATATTCACTACGTCACACGTTGAGCCCTATCATTCTTGTTACCCGTTATCATGTTGTATTGTACTCTGGGCACACGCATTGTTATTTCGGGAATCAGCTGGTGGCTTTTTATGCCTAGTATCCCTGAGACCGAAATTATGATTGTCTATTCCTTGATGCATTTTCTGTGTGATATGCACTTGGAATCTTGACATCGTATGTTGTTCGTTATTGTGCCTATCTGTTGTATCGTTATCAGCTGTATGGAGGCCGAGTCGTGGGTGTTTAATTTCACCCAGCACGACATACCTCGCATACTTGGCAGGGCGGTTTAGTTACATGACGATGTAGCTCCCCTGTGTTCTAGCTCGAGCATTGTTCCAGTTGTTATCGTACCGTTTGTTGGCTTCTGTTATCCCGTTTACTTTGAGCCCAGTTCATGCATTGCGTACTACATTTTATAATGTGTTTATGCATAGTTTATATGTTTTGTTGTTGTTGCCTAACTGTTTCATACCAGAATCCTAACCTCAGTTAATTCTGGGGGGCTACTGTGGCTGCTGTTTGGCACCATGGTAGGCTACCCAAGTGACTTTTCAGCACCAGGCGGAGGGTCCGCTGGCGGAGCTCGTTGAGGAGGTTGGATCATGTCTTGTCTCCCAGTTATATTATGTATTATCGGAGTTATATTATGTATTATGTTAGAGTCATTTTTATATTCTCCGGGGAGATGCCCCGATGTATTTGTGTTGTATTTGAGAGTTCCTGCTATGTTTTAAATTATTATCAAGCCTTGTCGGCTCAGGTATGTGTTAACTGTTTTAATTTGTTTTCGTGCCTGGCCGGCACATGGTTGTGTGATGTTTAAGTTTGTTGAGTTCCTAGTTTTAGTTATTTTAAATAAACTGTTGTCTGTGTATTTTGAGATGTCCTACTTACGGGGAGGTCATGCCGAAATTTTTATAGGCCCAAAATTTATTTTAAATCGTTTTTCCGCTACTTTGACTTCTAATTATTTGTTTGTATGATAATTAAATGTAATTAGAGTAACCGGGCCTCACAACTATTGTCTCAAATATGGTCATATCAGACCTTTTTGTCGTAAGCTTAAAAATTACTATGTTTTGTGGGAATCTAAGCAAGTGTTACCCTCCGTGTTGTCCAACACCAAGAGAAACACTGGCAGAAAGAGGCCCACTATGAAGAAAGTCTGGATACAAAAGCCTGATGTTAGATGTTTTGTTATTTATACTTTCTTGAAAGCTAACACTGCAGGTAATTGGTATTTTGATAGTGAAAGCTCTCGGCACATGACAGGTTTGAAAGATCACCTCACGGACTACCTTGAACAGAATGGTGGTAGAGTGACCTATGGAGGAGGTGCAAAAGGAAGGATTGTTGGCAAAGGAACACTCAATGTGGAAGGGTTTCCAAAGCTTCACAACGTCTTACATGTTGAAGGACTTAATGCAAATTTAATTTCAATTAGTCAACTGTGTGATGATGATTTGCATATGAAGTTTGATAAAAATACTTGTGAAGTTTTTGATAATGCTAATCGTTGTGTTATCACAGGTACACGATCAGTGGATAACTGTTACCAACTAGGTGAAGACTTGGCATGTAGACACTCAATGATTGATGAGTTTAGTCTATGGCACCAAAAACTTGGACATGTGAATTTCAAAACCTTAAAGAATCTGAGTAAGTATGAAGCTGTCAGAGGTCTTCCAAATCTAAAGACTGGTGCTCCATATGTTTGTGGTGCATGCCAAAAAGGTAAGCAAACCCGTGTTGCACATCCCGTGTTACAACACTGTGGGACAACACGGTGTCTCGAACTTTTGCACATGGATTTGATGGGACTCATGGAAGTCGAAAGTTATGGAGGTAAAAAGTATTCTTTGGTATGTGTTGATGATTTTTCTCGTTTTACATGGATAAGGTTTCTTAGAGAAAAATCAGATACTTTTGGTGTTTTTAAGAAGTTGTTTACCAAGATTACTAACCTACATACTTTGACTGTAGCAAGGATCAGAACTGATCATGGAAAGGAATTTGAGAACTCATTGTTTTCTTCTTTGTGTGATAAGATGGGCATCTCACAAGAGTTCTCTGCCCCAAAAACTCCTCAACAGAATGGAATTGCCGAAAGGAAGAATAGAACGTTGCAGGAGATGGCTAGGGTAATGATGAGCTCAAAAAATATCTCCAAAAGATTTTGGGCAGAAGCATTGAACACAGCGTGCCATATTTCCAATCGGGTTTATTTGAGAAGTGGTTCTTCAATGACTTCCTATGAGATACTCATGGGAAAAAGACCAAATCTTAACTATTTTCATATATTTGGCTGTGTGTGTTATGTTTTGAATGACAAAAATCACCTAGAAAAATTTGATTCCAAGAGTGATAAGTGTTTGTTCCTTGGTTATTCTACTAATAGTCGTGCATATAGGATGTATAACCTTAGGACCAGAACAATGATGGAATCCATTAATGTCGTTTTTGATGATGGTGCAGATCTCAAAGGAAAAACTGCTGAAGATGATGTTGAAGGCTTGCTAGAAATTCCTCCCGAAGAACACAGTGTTGCCTCAGATGTTACAACACCAAACACAACACTGGTTCCTTCAGAAATTCATGAGGAAAATTCCCAAAATAATGAGGAAGCTGAAATGATTACTGAAAAGAACCTTCCAAGCAAGATACAGAAGAATCATCCTTCATCACAGATTATTGGAGATGTGCATGGAACAAGGCAAACTCGAGGTAAGGACAAGGTTGACTACCGCAAGATGGTTGGTTTAGTATGCATGAGTTCTGTGTACTCTCAGGTAATGCATTCCTGTTTTGTCTCCAATATTGAACCCAAGAATGTCAATGATGCTTTGAATGATGAATTTTGGGTAAATGCCATGCACGAAGAACTTGAGCAATTTGTCCGAAATGATGTTTGGTTTTTGGTTCCACCACCTGATCATGGTAATGTTATTGGTACAAAATGGATTTTCAAAAATAAAACCGATGAATCAGGAAACATCATTAGGAACAAAGCAAGGTTGGTTGCTCAAGGGTATACGCAGGTTGAGGGGGTTGATTTTGATGAGACCTTCGCTCCTGTTGCCCGCATTGAGTCAGTCCGACTATTGCTAGCTATTGCATGTCATATGGGTATAAAACTTTATCAAATGGATGTGAAGAGTGCGTTTTTGAATGGTATTTTGAATGAGGAGGTGTATGTGAAGCAACCCAAAGGCTTTGAGGATCCACATCACCTGGATCATGTTTACAAGTTGAAGAAAGCACTTTATGGTTTGAAGCAAGCTCCACGAGCATGGTATGGTAGGTTGACCGAGTATTTACTCGAAATTGGCTTCAAACGAGGTGAAGTTGACAAAACCCTTTTTATTCAAAAGGCCAAAGGTGAAATTATTATTTGTCAAGTATATGTGGATGACATTGAAACGACCCTAACTCTATAAATAATAAATAAATATGCGGAAATTTTTTTTTTTTATACTTACTAAATAAAATATGTACATATATGCCCATACATATATGCACAGAATAAAAAGATTTAAAAATAAATAAATAAATAAATAACTCAAATAAAAATGCATTCCTTAATAAAATAAATATCTGAGTCAAATATTGAATTAAAATACTGCATAAATAAAATTATTAAGGTTTGCATGCACTGAAAATATTTAAATAAAATATTCCAAACCACAACCACTGAAAAATAATTAAAATGTGTAACATGCTGGCATATTCAAAAACATGCAACGTGACTCAGACATCTATCACGGTCACGGGGATCACTGCCAGTCTGCTCATACGTCCTCGCCTCCGGTGGGTACTACATCCTCTACGTTCTCACCTGCACCATACCAGTGTAATGAGCCTAAAAGCCCAGCATGCTAACATAACAAGGATTTAAAATAATTTAAATCACTTTAATACTAATACATAACATATACATGAATGAGCATGCTTAAAATAACATCATGACATAACATAACTTAAATTAACTTAAATATCATAATCATACATAATACATAAACATTGTTGAGCAAATTATTTTCTAACATCGCATGGTTGTATCCATAGTGTAACCTTAAATCATACATCAAATACTGATCAGCGTGGAAACCAACGTACGTGGCGGTGACGTATCACCTCTTAAATTGGCAGTAAACTGTCCTTCAATAGTTCACATATGGGGACGAGTCCCCCTTAAATTGTCACACTACTTCAACTTCCAACATAAAATATTTTCTTTTGCTCAACCTTAAACATTAAATCATGCATAGAAATTATTTCATGAATGCATGTACTTAAATAAAATGTGTGTCCTTCATATATATTTAATTTAATTTCATACTAACATATAAATATAAAAATAATCTCCAATGCATAAAAATAATTAAATATATATTCAGGACACATGAAATTTCTCATGGATTGTACTGGACTGCTGGTCCTAACACCCAAGCCCATTTACTTAAATCTGGCCCATTAACACTGAGACTGGCCCAATAACATACTTAAGCCCAATAAAAATTATTCTAAGCCCAATTAAATAATTAAAGCCCATTAAAACATTCTAGGCCCAATAACAACTTAATCTGGCCCAATGGACCCAAAAGCCCAAAGACTGGCCCAATAACTTCCATGGGCCCCCAAGGCCCATGAAAATTAGTGGACTCACTTAATTAATTTAATTAAGCCCAATAATAATTAAATTTAACCCAAATAATTAAATGGAACCCAAATCATTTTATTCCTAATTAATTGGCCCAAAAACCCATTAAATCATAAAATACTTTAAAATTAAAAAGACTCGAGCCCGGCCCACCAACCCGGACCCGGACCAACTTAACCCGACCCACTACCCTACTGACCCGACCCGGACCACAGACCCGACCTGGAACCAAACCCTAACCCTAAACCCGAAGCCCCCCCCTTTGTTCCTCTCGGCCACCGCGAGCAGCAGCCCTTCTAGGGCTGCTGCCGCCCTGCTCCGGCCACCCCTGGCCGGAGCCCCGCCGCCCAGACGTAGCCCACGTCTGGGCGGTTCGAACCTAGCCCCTGACCCCGGCCCATGCACCCCACAGGACCGAACCCGATCCCTCTTCCAAAACCCTACCTGCGCACCCCTCCCTCAGCCGAACTGCTCCAACCTTGGTTCTATGCTCGTTTGGCTCGAACCACTCGAGCCATTCCAGCCTAGACCCCTTCTACACAACCTCCTAGACCCGACCAGCAGCTAGCCTCGATCCAAGCATGACAAAAAACGTGAGATGGATGAACAAGGAATACACAAACTTCAAACCACATAACTAATTGTTTTCTGAAAATTCTCTGAGGGAGAATGATGCTCACGCACGCACACACGTATAAACACTGATATAGTACGCTAAAATAAAAAGAATCATGCCTTTCACCGAAATTGAAGAGAAAAACGTGCGTGGGACGATTCCGGGACGACGAGCACCCTTGAAACTTCGAAGAAATTCGGCTATGGAACCTCCTTGGCTGTGGTTCGAGGAAGAAGATTATGAATAGTAGGGAGGGAGGCGGCTGAATAAGGTGAGTGATCGGGTGGGTTTGGGTAGATTAGGTTTTGGGTTTTTATTTTAATTAAAATAGGTTTTAGGATAATTAAAAGTTTTAAATATAAAATATAAAATTTTAAAACTCCAAATAAAATTTAAAATCTGATAACTTAAGTTAAAAATATAAAAATCCCGAAATTACAAATTTAGGAAATTTTAAAAATAATTAAAAGTCATTAAAATGGCTAAATTTGGATAAAAATGGACTCCTAAAATTATATAAAATTAAATACTAAAAATTTTGAGGTAATAAAACTCAAAATAATATTCTTGGGCTCTAAAAATGCTCATGAAATAAATTGGCTAGAAAGTTGTCATCTCGTCCGTCCACGGTCCCGTCTACGCGATCAAAACACTTAAAATACTAAAAATCGTAAAATCACTAATTATGGGTTAAATGCTTAAAAATAAATTAAATCATGCACAAATAATTCACATAATTATTTAACCCATAAATCACAAATTTAAATAATTAAATTCTCTAATTATGCATGCAGATTTACGTATTTAAAAATACCGGGTGTTACAATTCTCCCCCCCCTTAAATTGAATTTCGTCCTCGAAATTAAAGTACTTACCCGAACAACTCCGGGTAGCGAGTCCTTATGTCTGCCTCGGTCTCCCAAGTAGCTTCCTCCTCTGAGTGATTTAGCCACTGGACTCTGACCATCGGTATGACCCGCGTCCTAAGCCTCCGCTCCTCCCTAGCCAAGATCCGCACTGGCCTCTCCTCATACACTAGATCTGGTGGCAACTGCAAGGGCTCGAAATCCAACACATGCGACGGGTTAGAGACATATCTCCGAAGCATGGATACATGGAAAACGTTGTGCACTGTCGCTAGCCCTGGTGGTAGAGCTAAACGGTAGGCCAACGTGCCAACTCTCTCCAAGATCTCGAACGGCCCTATATACCTCGGATTAAGCTTGCCTCTCCGGCCAAAATTCACTACTCCCTTCATAGGTGACACCTTCAGGAATACGTGATCACCTACAGCGAACTCCAAATCTCGTCGTCTGGTATCTGCATAACTCTTCTGACGACTCTGAGCAGTCCTCATCCGGTCTCGAATCTGAGTCACAACGTCAGCTGTCTGTTGCACAATCTCAGGACCCAGTAAAATCCGCTCACCAACCTCATCCCAATGCACAGGAGATCTGCATCTCCTCTCATACAATGCTGCATAAGGAGCCATACCTATAGACGACTGAAAACTGTTGTTATAGGTAAACTCCACTAATGGCAGTCTAGTCTCCCAAGAGCCCCGAAAATCAATGACACAAGCTCTCAGAAGATCCTCGAGAACCTGGATCACTCTCTCCGACTGACCATCGGTCTGGGGATGGAATGTTGTGCTGAACAAAAGCCTAGTCCCCAATGCTGTGTGCAGTCTCTTCCAAAACGCAGATGTGAATCTCGGATCTCTGTCTGACACAATCGGCACTGGTATGCCATGCAATCTAACAATCTCCTTGATGTAAAACTCTGCATACTGTGTCAATGAGTAGGTAGTCCTCACCGGCAAGAAATGAGCTGACTTGGTGAGTCTATCCACAATCACCCAAATCGCTGTGCAACCTCTGGCACTCCTCGGTAAGCCAACCACAAAGTCCATCGTAATATTCTCTCATTTCCATTTCGGAATAGGAAGAGGTTTAAGAAGTCCTGCTGGACGCTGATGCTCTGCCTTGACTTGCTGACAAGTCAAGCACTCTGACACCACTCTCCCGATGTCACTCTTCATCCCGGGCCACCAATACAATAGCTGCAAATCTTTGTACATCTTCGTACTTCCGGGGTGAATGGAGTACGGAGATGTGTGAGCCTCTGCTAAAATCTCAGCTCTCAACTGATCGACGTTCGGTACCCACATCCTACCACGGTACTGAACGATACCATCCACCACTGTATACAAGAGGTTACCCCTAGCCTCATCTCTCTGTCTCCATCGCTGCAACTCCTCATCAGTAGACTGTCCATCCCTAATCCGATCTCGCAGAACTGGCTGCACCGTCAACACTGACAAGCTCGGTGCATGACCACTCGGATAACACTCCAAGTCAAATCTCTGAATCTCGCTCTGTAGTGGTAATTGTACGGTCAAATATGAGACCACTGACGACTTCCGACTCAAAGCGTCTGCTACTACATTAGCTTTACCCGGATGGTAGCTAATGTCACAGTCATAATCCTTCACCAACTCCAACCATCGGCGATGTCTCATGTTCAACTCCTGTGTGAAGAAGTACTTGAGACTCTTGTGGTCTGTGAAAATCTTGCACTTCTCGCCATACAGATAGTGCCTCCAGATTTTCAAAGCGAAAACCACTGCTGCTAACTCCAAGTCATGCGTCGGGTAATTCTGCTCATGAACCTTCAGCTGTCTCGACGCATACGCAATAACCTTACCACACTGCATAAGTACTGCGCCTAAACCCAGCTTAGACGCGTCGGTGTACACCACTAACTCCTCGTGTGGTACTGTCACTGCTAACACCGGTGCTGTAGTGAGTGCTTCCTTCAGCTGATCGAAGCTCCTCTAACAGTCTGAACTCCAGAGAAACTTCGCATTCTTCTTGGTTAAGGAAGTCAAGGGTACTGCAATAGAGGAAAAACCCTTGATGAACTTCCTATAATATCCTGCCAAACCCAAGAAACTGCGAATCTCCGAAGCATTCTTCGGAATACCCCAATTCTGCACTGTCTCAACCTTTGACTGATCAACTGCAATCCCATCTCTCAAAATATTGTGGCCAAGAAATGCCACCTGCTCAAGCCAAAACTCGCACTTGCTGAACTTGGCATACAAACGATGCTCCCTCAAAGTCTGCAAGGCTCTCCGAAGCATTCTTCGGAATACCCCAATTCTGCACAGTCTCAACCTTTGACTGATCAACTGCAATCCCATCTCTCAAAATATTGTGGCCAAGAAATGCCACCTGCTCAAGCCAAAACTCGCACTTGCTGAACTTGGCATACAAACGATGCTCCCTCAAAGTCTGCAAGGCTGTCTGAAGATGCTGTCTATGCTCCTCAATGCTCCTAAAATAGATCAAGATATCATCAATGAAGACTATGATGAACTGATCTAGATACGGCTGAAAGACTCGGTTCATGAGATCCATGAAAACCGCTGGAGCACTGGTCATCCCAAATGGCATCACTAAGAACTCGTAATGCCCATATCGTGTCCTGAAAGCAGTCTTGGACACATCTGCATCTCTAACACGCAACTGATGATAACCAGATCGCAGGTCGATCTTGGAGAACACCGAAGCTCTCTGCAACTGGTCAAATAAATCCTCTATCCTCGGCAGTGGATACTTGTTCTTCACTGTGACCCTGTTGAGCTCTCGGTAATCGATGCACAGTCTCATACTGCCATCCTTTTTCTTCACAAATAACACCGAAAAGACATCCGAAAAGTCACGAACCACCTCTATCTCTGATAATGATCTGCTAGATGGCTCTGAAGTCGTGACGATACTCGCTAGAAACCCCTGGCAACCCCGTCTCAACAACTTCCTCGCCTGAATAAGAGATATCACCTGAGGAATATCACTGCTCTGAGATGCATGAAAAGTGAACGAGTCGCCTACTGTAGGTCTCACTGACACTGATCTCCGACGAAAATCAATCGAAGCTCCATTGACTGTCAACCAGTCCATACCCAAAATCAAATCGAAACCACTCAATGACAAAACCACCACATCTGCTCGAATGGAGTGTCCCTGCAGCTCCAACTCCAGTCCTCGAATAACCTTCGAGGTAGAAATAATCTGCCCTGACGGCATAGTAACATCATACCCACTGTCAATAATCTCAGGTGTGATGCCTACCCGCCTGATAAACTCCAGGGAGATAAACGAATGCGTAGCCCCTGAATCTAGCAACGCAAACGTGGAGTTGCCTCCAACTAGAATTCTCCCTGCACGCAGAAAATTCCCAACAATTTCATACCACTACCAAATTTTCCCAACGAGTCACTACTAATTCTTAATTCTAATCACAAGTAAAACATTCTTCTTATTCTAACATGCAGATAGATAACCCAAAGTACAACAATTCCATAAAGAAACGAAATTCTTAACCAAAGGAAAATTATAAAATACTAGGGATAAGATATACCGGTGATCAAGGAGGTGTCTGGATCTACCTCCTCGGCCTGCATGACGAACACTCTACCAGCAGTGTTCTTCTTCCTCGGGCAGTTAGCTATCTGATGTCCTGGCTCCCTACAGTGATAGCAAACCCCTGCTCCCAACAAACACGGTCCCGAATGCATCTTCTGACACTTCGGGCAAGTAGGAAAACCTATGGCATTAGGCGCCCCGCCCCTCTGCTGTTGTGGCCTCTGCTGCTGCGGCCTCTGCTGCGGATTCGGGCCCTTAGCCGGCCCTGTAAACTGCTTCTTTGCAGGAGGCTGCGAAGATGGTCGCTGATACCCAGACTGAAACTGTTTCTTCCCCTGCTGCTCTCGCTGCATCTCTCTACTACCCTCCTCTGACCTCAGTGCTCTACTAACTGCCGCCTCATATGTAGCGACGTCCATCATATGTACGTAGTGCTTAATATCCGCTCTCAGTCCCTCCACAAACTGTCTCATCTTCTCCGGTGGACTGTCTGCAATTAGAGGCACAAAATGACAGCCCCGCTCGAACTGGCTCACGTACTCCACAACAGACCTGTCCCCCTGCCGGAGACTCATAAACTCCCGGATCATGCGACTCCTCACATCCTCCGTGAAATACTTGGCGTAGAAGACACGCCTGAACTCCGCCCAAGACAGTGTAGGGAGGTGTACTCCCCTGGCAGCACCCTCCCACCAAAGAGCTGCGTCTCCCCTCAACATATACGTCGCACAGTTCACCCTGTCCGCATCTGTGATCCCCATATAAGCAAAGATGGACTCCAAAGAACGAATCCACCCCTCAGCCACCAATGGATCGGTGGTACCAAGGAACTCCTTCGGCCCTTCTTCTGAAACCGCTCAGCTACGTCCTCCTCATGGGACATTCTGGGACGTGAAGCCTGCTGCTCTAACAGAGCCGTAACTCCTGCCATCAAGGTAGCATTGGCCTGCTCCAATGCTGCAAGTGGGTTCTGCGGAGGTGGAGGTGGAGGTGTAGGTGGAGATCCCCCACGTCTGTTCATCGGTCTGGGAGGCATTCTGCACCACCACATATTTCTTTACGTAAATCGTCATGCATAACTAAGTGGTTTAAAAGTAATGCTAACTTAAATCCTTAAAAAAATAAATCATACTATAAACACTTAAAACTTATAGACCGGTAGCGTGGATTTCTGAGCTCGCATAGCAGTAATGACCCCTCCAAGAACCGTGCTTTGATACCAACTGAAACGACCCTAACTCTATAAATAATAAATAAATATGCGGAAAAATTTTTTTTTATACTTACTAAATAAAATATGTACATATATGCCCATACATATATGCACAGAATAAAAAAATTTAAAAATAAATAAATAAATAAATAACTCAAATAAAAATGCATTCCTTAATAAAATAAATATCTGAGTCAAATATTGAATTAAAATACTGCATAAATAAAATTATTAAGGTTTGCATGCACTGAAAATATTTAAATAAAATATTCCAAACCACAACCACTGAAAAATAATTAAAATGTGTAACATGCTGACATATTCAAAAACATGCAACGTGACTCAGACATCTATCACGGTCACGGGGATCACTGCCAGTCTGCTCATACGTCCTCGCCTCCGGTGGGTACTACATCCTCTACGTTCTCACCTGCACCATAACAGTGTAGTGAGCCTAAAAGCCCAGCATGCTAACATAACAAGGATTTAAAATAATTTAAATCACTTTAATACTAATACATAACCTATACATGAATGAGCATGCTTAAAATAACATCATGACATAACATAACTTAAATTAACTTAAATATCATAATCATACATAATACATAAACATTGTTGAGCAAATTATTTTCTAACATCGCATGGTTGTATCCATATTGTAACCTTAAATCATACATCAAATACTGATCAGCGTGAAAACCAACGTACGTGGCGGTGACGTATCACCTCTTAAATTGGCAGTAACCTGCCCTTCAATAGTTCACATATGGGGACGAGTCCCCCTTAAATTGTCACACTACTTCAACTTCCAACATAAAATATTTTCTTTTGCTCAACCTTAAACATTAAATCATGCATAGAAATTATTTCATGAATGCATGTACTTAAATAAAATGTGTGTCCTTCATATATATTTAATTTAATTTCATACTAACATATAAATATAAAAATAATCTCCAATGCATAAAAATAATTAAATATATATTCAGGACACATGCAATTTATCATGGATTGTACTGGACTGCTGGTCCTAACACCCAAGCCCATTTACTTAAATCTGGCCCATTAACACTGAGACTGGCCCAATAACATACTTAAGCCCAATAAAAATTATTCTAAGCCCAATTAAATAATTAAAGCCCATTAAAACATTCTAGGCCCAATAACAACTTAATCTTGCCCAATGGGCCCAAAAGCCCAAAGACTGGCCCAATAACTTCCATGGGCCCCCAAGGCCCATAAAAATTAGTGGACTCACTTAATTAATTTAATTAAGCCCAATAATAATTAAATTTAACCCAAATAATTAAATGGAACCCAAATCATTTTATTCCTAATTAATTGGCCCAAAAACCCATTAAATCATAAAATACTTTAAAATTAAAAAAACTCGAGCCCGGCCCACCAACCCGGACCCAGACCAACTTAACCCAACCCACTACCCTACTGACCCGACCCGGACCACAGACCCGACCCAGAACCAAACCCTAACCCTAAACCCGAAGCCCCCCCCCCCTTTGTTCCTCTCGGCCGCCGCGAGCAGCAGCCCTTCTAGGGCTGCTGCCGCCCTG
Source organism: Henckelia pumila (assembly GCF_033568475.1). Classification (NCBI taxonomy): domain Eukaryota; kingdom Viridiplantae; phylum Streptophyta; class Magnoliopsida; order Lamiales; family Gesneriaceae; genus Henckelia; species Henckelia pumila. The sequence continues at coordinate 94,475,276 of NC_133120.1, read as the reverse complement.
CTCCGGCCACCCCTGGCCGGAGCCCCGCCTCCCAGACGTAGCCCACGTCTGGGCGGTTCGAACCTAGCCCCTGACCCCGGCCCATCCACCCCACAGGACCGAACCCGATCCCTCTTCCAAAACCCTACCTGCGCACCCCTCCCTCAGCCGAACTGCTCCAACCTTGGTTCTAGGCTCGTTTGGCTCGAACCACTCGAGCCATTCCAGCCTAGACCCCTTCTACACAACCTCCTAGACCCGACCAGCAGCTAGCCTCGATCCAAGCATGACAAAAAACGTGAGATGGATGAACAAGGAATACACAAACTTCAAACCACATAACTAATTGTTTTCTGAAAATTCTCTTAGGGAGAATGATGCTCACGCACACACACACATATAAACACTGATATAGTACGCCAAAATAAAAAGAATCATGCCTTTCATCGAAATTGAAGAGAAAAACGTGCGTGGGACGATTCCGGGACGACGGGACGACGAGCACCCTTGAAACTTCGAAGAAATTCGGCTATGGAACCTCCTTGGCTGTGGTTCGAGGAAGAAGATGATGAATAGTAGGGAGGGAGGCGGCTGAATAAGGTGAGTGATCGGGTGGGTTTGGGTAGATAAGGTTTTGGGTTTTTATTTTAATTAAAATAGGTTTTAGGATAATTAAAAGTTTTAAATATAAAATATAAAATTTTAAAACTCCAAATAAAATTTAAAATCTGATAACTTAAGTTAAAAATATAAAAATCCCGAAATTACAAATTTAGGGAATTTTAAAAATAATTAAAAGTCATTAAAATGGCTAAATTTGGATAAAAATGGACTCCTAAAATTATATAAAATTAAATACTAAGAATTTTGAGGTAATAAAACTCAAAATAATATTCTTGGGCTCTAAAAATGCTCATGAAATAAATTGGCTAGAAAGTTGTCATCTCGTCCGTCCACGGTCCCGTCTACGCGATCAAAACACTTAAAATACTAAAAATCGTAAAATCACTAATTATGGGTTAAATGCTTAAAAATAAATTAAATCATGCACAAATAATTCACATAATTATTTAACCCATAAATCACAAATTTAAATAATTAAATTCCCTAATTATGCATGCAGATTTACGTATTTAAAAATACCGGGTGTTACAGACATTATCTTTGGTGCGTCTTCCCAAAAACATGTTGATAATTTTGTTGAATGCATGTCTTCTACTTTCGAGATGAGCATGATAGGAGAGTTAACTTTTTTCCTTGGATTGCAAGTTAAGCAAACAAATGAAGGAATTTTTCTTTGTCAAAGTAAGTATGCAAAGAACTTGGTGAAAAAGTTTTGCAAAGAGAATGCTAAGAACATGAAAACTCCTATGAGCTCGAGTGAAAAATTAGGAAAAGACAGTGTTGCGTCTGGTGTTGACAACACCATGTATCACAGCATGATAGGGAGTCTTTTGTATTTGACTGCTAGTCGTCCATATATCATGTTCAGTGTTTGTTTATGTGCTAGATACCAATCTGATCCAAAGGTAACCCATTTAAAAGCTGTCATGAGAATTTTGAAATATGTTTCGGGTACATTGGACTTGGGATTGTGGTATACAAGGGAAACCAACACTAACCTTGTAGGTTTTAGTGATGCCGATTGGGCTGGTGATGTGAATGATAGAAAAAGCACTACGGGTGGGTGTTTTTACCTTGACAATAATTTGGTCTCATGGTATAGTCGTAAGCAAAATTGTGTGTCACTTTCGACTGCTGAATCTGAATATGTGGCAGCCGGAAGTTGTTGCTCACAACTTCTTTGGATGAACCAAATGATTGAAGACTATGGTTTTAAGAGTGAACCCCCCATTGTTTATTGTGATAATTCGAGTGCTATTGATATATAAAAAAATCCAGTTCAATACTCACGCACAAAACACATTGATATTCGTCATCACTTTATTCGAGATTTGGTAGAAAAAGGTATGATTCAAATGGAGTTTGTTGAAACCAATAACCAATTGGCAGACATCTTTACTAAAGCATTAGATCATGAAAGATTTTCAACTCTTCGAAGGTCTCTCAGCATGTGTGCATTATAATCTCTTGCATGTGTTGTCTTTGGTGTTACAACACTACCGACAACACTGTTGTTTTTCTTGTCATGCATTTTTTTTTGTTTTTAGACATTCTGCACTCATTCTGTTTTGTGTGGTGTTTAATTCTCTAGTTCGTTGATTCACTCAATGCCAAGTTTTTCTGCAAACTGTTATTGAAACACACTGGACCTTGCAAAATAGACTCTGACTAAACCACTAAGTAGTTGAGGGATGTACGTGTATTCCATGTTCTTGTTCCATGTGAAAGGTGGTTTCGCAAATTCAGTGTCATAATCTTTTATAAAGTTTGTTGACCAATGTCATAAATACGAACTTTATCCAAATTGGAAGAAAATGGAAAAAGCTACCTAATTGAGTCCAATGAAAACTGTTCGATTAGTGTGAAAGCTACCACTTTTGAAATTTTCTTTATCAAGGGTAATCAAGTGTGTATGTCTCAAATGCTTTTTGAAAAACTATGGTGTTGGAGTTGATGTTGGCAACACGAGAGGCAACACTACACTCGTCAACATATTGTTTTGCTTGTAATTGCATTTTTATTTTATGTTACACTCTGTTTAGGCATAAAATAGGCCATGCATATGCATTCTTGCTCATAAGGTTCTGTTTTTGGGTAAGGTTCTAAATAGACGAATTTTGATGATTTACCCTATTTACTAAAAAATTGAATTTTTGTGATTGATTTTTGGTTCAGTGGAGTTAGGCTGATGTGGAGGTAATTCTGGAATATTTGGATTGAAATATTTATCTCAGATTATTGCCTTAATTATGGGATTTTATCTCTTTAATCTCGGTTTTTAATTTTCGTCCGTTAGAAAAGTTACCGTTGTAACTGAAGAGAGATCAAGGATCAGGGTAATTATGGATTTGTTAGGATTTTGTTCCCGTTTGAGATAAGGATTCTATAAATATTTTTTTTAATCATCGGGCATTATCATATTCTCTCAATTCTTTGTTCCCGATTGCTTTTCTCTGCGAACCCTACCCTTCTCTCACTCTCAAATTTTCGTTCAATGGCAGGATTTGATCCACAGGATATTCGAAGTGAGATGGGCTACAAAGAGCCTGATGTTGCTGCCGGTGTTACAACACCAGGAAACCCATCCTCCACTTCTTCTATGCCGATAGTTCCAGTACCCATGGAACCTGTTCCTCTCGCTGTTCTCATGCCTGGAGAACCAGGGAACGCAATTGATGTGGAAAATCTTTCTGATTTCTCCGTTTTGAATAAGGTGAATCCTGCTGCACCAATGGCTCGCCGATCAAAAAGGCAGGCTGGATACAACCCTGATTTTACTCAATCCAAACGCTTTTACAAGGGTCCACGCATATCTATGGCTGAAGAAGACCGCAGCTCCGGTGATGATTCTGATGATGCCAACTATGAATTTGTGGCAAGGAAAAAACCCTCTGGTTCGACTGCTGCCTCTGCCTCTGCTCCCATAGTTGAATCCGCTTCTGATAGCGAAGATTCAAAATCTTCTGATGGTGTTCCTTCTAAAGTCACCCCTGCAGCTACTGTGCCTCAAGCAAGTGCTGATTCGGATGAAGATGCCACTCTGGCACAAATTTTGGAAAGCCTCAAGCAAGGAAAGGCTTCCTCTTCTGTTCTTCCCTCTGCTCATATCTCCGATGATGAGCCTGATGCTGAGATAATGGAGGAGTTTGCACAAGGAAAAGCTCAACAAAATTCTGTCTCTTCCTCCTCTTCCTCCTCTGCCGATTCTGTTGCTGACTCTTCTGATAAGAGTGCAGATATTGGAGAAGAAGAAGACTCTGAGGATGTTTCTAGCATGGACACTGATGAAGACCCTATGAATCAAGAGGATGTTTCTGCTGCTGCTGCCAGTGTTGCTGTTGGTGTGTCAACACCACGAACAACACTGTTGATGAGGACTATGACATGGATGCTGCTCATTCCCTCATGTTTTACTCTGGTGATGCTGCTGCAACTTGGACTCTCCTTGCTCACAGAGGTCTACTGGATGAGAGGAACATTGATGTTCGCTCCTATGATAGGTACAATCTCATTGACTTTTTGAAGCTTCGACAGCTATATTCTACAGTTGTTGCTGTAATACCCTACTGTAAGAGGGTGATTCTGGAATTTTACGCCAACTTAACATCAAGCATTGAAGATCCAGAGTCTGCAAAGTATGGCTTGGTGTATCTACGGGGTCGGCTGTTCGAGTTCACTCCAGCCGTGATCAACTCTCACTACTCAACCCCAGATGTTGATGAAGGAAATCCTCCAGAGATCAACGAAGTGATTACTGTTCTCACTGGAGGTATGGTCAAAAAGTTCTCTAACCATTTTTCTGCAGCCAAGCTCACATCATTTTATTCTGTGCTGCACAAGATAGCTGTGAGGAATTGGACGTCCTCCTCCAACTCCACCGTTATCACAAGACCTCAGGCGGTCATTCTATATGCCATTGGGACTGGGAGTCCTTTTAATTTTGGGAAGATGGTATTCAAGACGGTACTCCAGTTTGCTGATGGAGGTCTCAAGTCTACCAAGCTGCCATTCCCATCTCTGATTTATGGCATTTTGGAATCTCAGGCATTCATTCGCAATATTACAGAAGATCTCACTGATTTGCCTGAGACGTTGAAGTTAGCAGCTGGGCTTCTAAAGGGGAATCGCGTAATGGATTTACCCTGGACTGCCACTCCTACTCCTGCTGCTGACATGACTGGTGTTGCCCCCGATGTTGCCAACACGGAGACAACACTGAAGAAACAGTGCCTACTCCTACCTCTCTGGAATTCACCACTGCCACCATTCAGCTGCTGATGACTCGTGCCGAGGAAAAGATTGCTCAAGCTCAGGAAGACATTGCCTTCTATAGCACGGTCTTGGCTGATTGTCGGCGACAACTTGGCATTTCTGGCCAAACAGGGGGAGATAGTGCACAAGATGAAGATGAAGCTGTTCTATCTGGGACTAAGGATGGTGAGAATGAAGCCTTTAATCAAGATAGCTCTGATAGTGGTCAAATTTAGATTTTGTTTCTTCTCTTATCCTTTCTTTATTTTATTTGCTTCATTCTGATTTTAATATAACTGTTTTTATTCGTTCTAGTTACGTGCCTTAATTGCTCATATATGTGTTAACTAGACTAACATCTTCTACCCCACTTATGCTCTGATATTCGAATTAAAGAATCTCATGGGTATTTGCTCATGTTATCCACCGTGTTACGACATGAGGGACAACACTTCAGGGGGAGACTTTAAAATTCAGGGGGAGAAGAGTTTTTAACTCAGGGGGAGTTTATAAGTATCTCATACTTGTGCATTGTGTTGTCCAGAAAGCAAAAAGGGGGAGATTGAAAGGAATTTTATTCCTTGTATATTTTGGCCCCAATTAATTGGAAATTAGAAGATTTTGCTTTCTAGACAAGATAGATTATTTGGTAAATATTCCATGTATATCTCGTATATGTTAAAGATATATTTGCCAAAATTTAAATCATATCGTCATAATGTGATTATTTGATAAAATATAATTTGATATTATCATGATTTGATTTCCATGTATTGATAGATTTTATTTCCTACTAAAAGGTTGTTACATATTCTTGTAGGACTCTATCTAAGGAAATCTTCAAAGCTTGGATGATTATCTATAAAAGGGGATTTCCACGCACAAGAAAAGTGAGGCTTCAGACGAAAACTACTCTGCGCATACTCTGAAGAATTCGAGTGAAGATTTTGAAGAATTCTGAAGCAAGGTTTCCAACCATCGTTGTTGCATGTCCCCGTGTTGCCGTTCGTGTTAAAGACATCAGAGACAACACAACTAAAAATGTGTTCGGTGACTTGGGAAAAATTCCATCAATGACAGTGGATGAGAAAGTGTTTGTAGCTGACAAGCTAGTGGAAAATCCGAAGAAATTGACACTTTTCTTTAGTTTACCTGACGAGGGCCGAAACTCAATGGTCAAACAACTTTTGAAGAAAGAGTAAGTTCGATATATATTCGCTAGACTATGCTGTGATGTTTTGCACCTTACTAGTAGTTATCTTATGAGGTTTGATGTTGAAAACTATGGTTTATTGTTTTTGACAGTGGGATTCCTAGATATGTTCATTGCTTTGGTTTTTAAAATCTAATGCTACTGACCATTGAATTTTTATCTTGGTTGTTTGACTCACCAGAAGAATGTTACTATTTGGTTTGAAAATTGTTGTCTCTTTGTTGTGTTATTCTCTATTTTAGTTTTAAAAAATAATAATATATTCTGTTTGATTTTTGAAAAAAAATTAAACATTGAGAAATAATTACAAGTGTAAATATTTGAGTATATTTTTAAATACGAGCATCAATTATTTTTTAAAAAATATAAATTAATTAACTTATAATAAGGACTAGTGTAAATAAATAAATTGTGTGCGCGTGTGAGGAAAAAAGATTTCTAAAATTTACAAGTATTTATAACAATCTAAACAGCACAAAAATAATGATTTGTTATGATATAGGCAATTTTGTCATTTCAATCAAATACACAAATTTAATCACCCATGTCAAAATGATACCAAACATTCAATACTCTATCCAACCATCTTAATTATCCATTAGTTGTCTTTGTATTATATATCATACACTTATCCTATTATTTGTACCAAACGGTGCCTAAGAGTTTATAATATTGTGTCAATGATATGTTCGTATATATATAGTTCCGTAAGAACAAAACAAAAAGGAATAAATCAACTTTATTTTAAAAAATATATATAGCAGCTATGCAATCAAATTAAAAAAAAGCTATTTAAAGATTATATTAATTTTATATGAATATTTATTTGCGGAGAAGTAAAACATGCATATTTGTGTAGGTTCTCAATATAAAAGTTGACATGATCTTAAAAAAGGGACACCATGGTCAACCCTCAGAGCATATCTTCACAATATTTTAGTAGAAAATATGCTCCATACGAGAATCGAACCAATAACGCTGGAGAATTTCTTCCCACATCTCTTTAGGTTTTACCAACTCGCCTATACCCTTGAATGTTGTCACTTGTGGACGGTTTTTTTAATGTTTTGTTCTTGTCTCAACGGTAAGTATCAATAAATATAGTGAAATAATATATATATATATATATATATATATATATATATATATAACGGTGTCCCGTGACATTTGCCAAACATGAATGGGACACGGTGCTATCTAATCACATATGCATCAACAGATTTCTAAAATGTTTTAATTAATATGTATAATGCGTGTAATAAACCTGATTATCTTTATTTATATAGATACAAAGGGAACTTTTTAGCCCACTTTCGAACGAATTGCTTTTATTTTATATGTCATTAAATGTTAATTTTCAATCAAATGCGAGAAAATTATATTTCTGTGTGTACTTTTAAAAAAAATAATAAATTCATGTTATCTCAAGTCATTGTCTAATTAATATATCACCTTATATTTTTTTTAAAAAAAAATTAATTATTTTTCTTCGAAAGCTCGTATCCGACGTTACATCAGAATTTTTCAATAAGAAGTATGTCATTTTCTAATATTATATTAATATTCAAATGAGAAAGAAGTAAAATAGAATCACAATTGCAACTTATATAATGGGTATCAATATTCAAATGAGAAAGAAGTAAAATTGAATCACAATTGCAACTTAATGGGTTCAATAAGAAAAGAAAAATGTTATATATACACGTATTATTATTATTATGTGTAATATACATGCAATTATAAAATTATACTAATAAGAAGATCTTTCCGTTAATATATTCCATATAAATTTAGAAAGATAATTTCATATATATATATATATGAATTTTCAGCTGTCCAATCATTTTTCACCATTTCGTCCGCGATCGTGAGTTTTAGTGATGAAAAAAAAAAACCCAAAACCACTAAAACCCGCGTTTTAGTGGTAGATCGAACTAATCCATTGACACAAATAGTTCATGGGCAAAAATTGATTTATTATGTCTTGGAGGATTAAGCGGACGACGTGGGGTAACATGGATATATAAATACTAGGGGTGTTCATCGGTCGGTTCGGTCCGGTTTTCGGTTTTTTATTTCGATTTTTCCGGTTTTCGATTTTAGAAATATATAATCCGATATCCGAACCATTTTCCTTCGGTTCGGTTTGGTTTTTTACTAAATCGGTTCGGTTATTTCGGTCGATTATTTCGGTTTTGATATAATTATTTTAATTAATATTATAAATATATTTTAAAATATAATATGTTATCTTTTAAATGATTTTTTTGTAAAATATTTAAATTCAAAGTTTAAATGACTTAAATAAACAACAATCAACTAAAAATTATTAAAAATGATTCTTTATTCACTAGGTATCGTCTCAAAAAATATATAATATAAAAAATTATATAAATAAATTTATTAATTTAATAAAATTTTAGTTTTTTCGGTCGGTTCGGTTTTGAGATATATAATCAGAAATCGAACCAAATAAATTTCAGTTTTAACATTTATATCCGAATTTCAAATTTCGATTTTCGGTTCGATTTGGTGTTTGGTTTTTCCGATTTGGATTTCCGGTTTTTTCGGTTTTATCCGAAGTTTGAACACCCCTAATAAATACGATATAAAAAAATGTATTAAAGTTAGGCTGGTATGGCCCAATTGCCCGAAATTCACAGTGTGGCCGCAACCACAAAGTGCTGGCGGCCATTACCACAAAATCCACTTCTTCTTTCTCTTTTCGTTTCGTCACCTTCAACTCGCGGCCATGGCGGACCTGCGATTTTGCGTGCATTCCATTTCTTCTCTCTGGCTCGTATCTTCTTTGGTAGTAACGCTAGCTTTCCCTCGTGCCTTGTCCTCAGCCAACGAGTTCTCTGGTAATCTTTTCTTCTTCTTCTTCTACTTCAGAAAGGCACTTTAAGGAATTCCTGATCCATTTATTCGATTTATTTAATGAATTGCTGACCTCTATCGTTGTGGTCGATGCCGTTACATTGCTCGAGTTTTTACTGCGAGAACACCGAACACTCTATTTTTTATGCTGTTTCAGGCCATTTTTTCGTTTACTCTGCTCTGTTTAAATTTAAAATGCCATTATATGATTTAGACCCTCTTTGGATGTTCCATGATATGTATGTAAAAAATTGAAACTGGGGCCCTCATTCTTCGGTCACCTTTTAGATTGCAAATTATTTTTTATATGTATACATGTCATACACTCAACTTGCATCATTACAGATAACTCTTTTTTCATCATTTTGTCGCTGTATTTCATAAGTTGGGACTGTTATCTCTAACAAGTCGCAAGTATATATAAAGGAATTAGAGTTCTGCTGTAGTTAAACTTTGTAACGATTCCTTTTTCTTTTGTGCCTCTGATGATCTGATCCAGTGAATCTTTCCTTATTCACTTTCCAGTTGTTATCTTTGTCCTTTTTTTAAAAAAAAAAATGCCCATAAAACATGGTTATTATTCACTTTCCAGTTGTTATTTGTCCTTTTTTTAAAAAAAAAAAGCCCATAAAACATGGTTATGTTACTGGTAAACGGACCTACCATATGCAGCCTATAGTTTTGTAAGCAACATGTGTTAGTTATAGAATTATTCACTGAACACTCTTTCAACTCACAATGTATATCTTAAACATGCAGAAGATACAAACCATCTGCATCGAGATGTACTTAGGGATGAGGCTGTGGCAAGACTCATTGAGCTTGGAAAGGTACATTATTGAACCTCACTGTGCTGTATTACATGCTAAAACACTATGAATACACATGATCTGGTAAAACTTGTTTATGATCTACAAAACTTGTTTAGTTGTTTATGATCTGGCATTTTTATATGACATGGTATCATGCACCATCTATTGCTCAGATAAAAACGGTATCCTGTAAATGCTCAGCTTAGATATTGTAAGTGACTAAATATCTTGTACTTCCTGGTTATCAAGATATTATGGCTGAAAATGAAACATAATAAAAACAAGATATTATGGCTTTTGACGTGCCAGGTAAGTGATGCAGAGGAATATCTTGAGAGAACTTTCCAATCCCCAGCTTCTGTGAGAGCTGGAAATCTCATCCGTGTATGGATGGAGGAGGCTGGCTTAAAGACGTGAGCTCTCAAACGTCAAATATTGAATGTTATGATGTTCAAAAGACTTGAATGACATCACTTTTTTTTCTAGATGGACAGATGAAATGGGCAACGTCCATGGTCGAATTGATGGAATGAACCCAAGTGAGAAAGTGCTGATAGTCGGCTCTCATTTGGTTAACATTTCTATAATAAAATATGTTTATGTCTCATATGAACTATTTCTGATCAAATCATAGAAGGCCAAACGAAGTTAAGTCGAAGTATACTTTTGTCTTTTATAGGATACGGTTATCGATGCTGGAATGTTTGATGGTGCATTGGGAATTATCACTCCAATAATGGCAATGAAGGTGTTGAACATAACTGGAATGCTTGGAAAACTTAGGAGGCCAGTGGAGGTGACATTGTTTATATGAAACATCATTATTGAACACAGTGTGGTGGCATGTTCAGATAATCTTTATGAAAGTGACAATCTCTTTCTATCTTTTGATATATTTTTTTCAGGTTATTGCATTTAGTGATGAGGAAGGGGTTAGGTTCCAATCTACCTTCTTAGGAAGTGCAGCAATTGCGGGCATACTACCTGCTTCAACTCTGCATGCACATGATAAGAGGTTTACAAAATTATGTTTGCTTGAAAATGTGGTGAAGTGCTGTCTGACTAATAAACAATTTTCTCAGCGGTGTGACAGTGCAAGGTGCTTTGAGAAAGAATTCAATTGAGATTACTGAGGAAAATTTTTTGCAGCTCAAATATGACCCAGAATCTGTCTGGGGATATATTGAGGTAGGCCAAGTATTGCACCTTAGCAGACGACTCCCCTTTGACGCCATATTTTAACAATTGTGAAATACATAAGATGTCATCCTGATTCTGTGATTCATATTTTGTGTCACAGCTTCACATTGAACAGGGGCCTGTACTGGAGACTGTTGGTCTTCCTCTTGGTTTGGTGAAAGGCATTGCAGGGCAAACCCGGATGAGGGTACTAAGTATTCTTTAACACAGATTCCCTCTACTAATTTCAGTTATTAGCTATTGTAAACTAAGAACCACAAAACATACTCTAGCAAGTGTAAACTCAAATACATTTTAGCCCGTGTAATATAATTCCCGATCGGCATGTCTAAAAGCAAGGACTTTGGTCGCATTTCATTAATTTTTTAACCATATGGTGAATAACCTTGACATACTTTTGAAACCATCTTCCACGTTTCCTCTGGTTTTGAGTGAAGTTTCATGATTTTATAGGTAACTGTGAAAGGTTCACAAGGGCATGCAGGAACGGTCCCTATGACCATGCGGCAGGATCCTCTGGCTGCAGCTGCTGAACTGATTGTGTTGCTGGAAAGTCTTTGTAAACAACCTGAGCATTACTTGTCCTATGATGGTCAGTGCACATCATCTACTGTACAAACTCTTGCAGGATCCCTTGTTTGTACTGTTGGAGAAATTTCAACATGGCCAAGCGCAAGTAATGTAATTCCTGGGCAGGTATAGGCCCTGAAAACTCACCTCTGATTAATTTTAGGAAAATGAGATATTATTTATTTTACTTTTTCATAGGTAACCTTTACTGTTGATATTCGTGCTATGGATGACCTAGGACGAGAAGCTATTATCTATGAAGTGTCAAACAGAATGCACCGAATATGTGATAGGCGTTCAGTCCTATGTGCTATTGAACGGAAGGTGAGAGATTTGGGTCCTCAAATTTCTTGATACTTGTACCAAGTTGTAAATTATGGCTCATTTAAAGTTTGGATCATTTCAGCATGATGCTAATGGAGTGATCTGCGATCCTGGTTTGAGTTCCAAACTAAAATCAGCAGCTTTTGCTGCTTTGAAACGAATGAGTGATGAGAATCCAGATGATGTTCCTGTATTAATGAGTGGAGCAGGACATGACGCAATGGCCATGTCTCATCTAACAAAGGTAAGAAGCTTCCCATTTTGATGGTAATTTTTGGTGTGATAGCGTTGTTGGTTATGGTATAATTTTTACAGGTTGGGATGCTTTTTGTGCGTTGTCGTGGGGGTGTGAGTCATTCCCCATCCGAGCATGTATCCGATGATGATGTTTGGGCAGCTAGTATGGCAGTCCTCTCATTTCTTGAGACCTTATTGTAAATAGCAAAGAACCATGAAAAATCAATTGTGGAGATGTTCGAGAAACTTTTGTCTTAATGCATGTATATAAATTAGCTTTCCTCTTAACATTTTTTGGACAAACATTGGGAATTGGATCCCCTACTGTGGCTTAGCCACAGTAGGGGATGCTGTGGGGGGTAAAACGGCAACGTTTACCCCCCACAGCCAAATTTTCTTTTTTTTTTTTATTTAAAAATTTAGTTATATTATTTATTTTTATTCAAAATTTTGGGATTTTTTTGCAATTTTTTTTTCTCTATTTTATCTTTTTTTATTATACATTTTAAATCATTTTTGTATCTTTTTATTTTCTTATATAATTTTATTATGCTTGAAAAAAATAATAAAAATGAAGTACGATATTAAATATATATAAACAGTTAAAAATATCATAAATTATATCTAAAGTTAAAAAAATCAAATTAATCGATTTGTTTTCTAAACATTGGAAATTAAATTTAATTAATAATTGAATATTAGATTTTTTTATCATAATAAAACACATTATAGTTAGACAAATTAAAAATAGAAAAATATTAAATATATAAATATTTTAAAGTATAATAAATTATATGTAAAGTCTAAAAAAATCAAAATATAAATTATTTATAATCCGTTAATTTAGTTAACCAATTTTTTTTAATTAAAACCAATAATCGAGCTGAATTAATCGAAATTTTTTAGAACTAAAATCAAATATCTGAATTAACCGAACTGATCAGTTTTTGAATTCATTCCGTGGGTTAATTTGATTTAACTAATACAATATTCATCCATAATTATCTTGAAATCATTAATTTCAATAGTAATGTATATCTACTAAATATTTTTAATCAACTGTCTTCTTTTTTTTTGAAATTATAAAAATGTTAATTGAAATGAAACAACAAAACATTTGAATTATTTACGTGTGTTTCCATATTAAGTATTAACATTAAATCGTTGGTGTATTATTATATAGTATTGAAATATAAATTATAAGAAAAAAATGTTACAAGAAAATAATAAGATAAAATAATAAGATTATTTTAAAATTAAAATGAATAATAAAAAAGACAAAAATTAATAATAAAGAGAGAAAAACCCCAAAAATATAAATAAAAATAAATAATTAAATATTTAAAAAGAAAAAAAAAAAGAAGAAAATTTGGCTGTGGGGGGTAAACGTTGCCGTTTTACCCCCCAGCATCCCCTCTGTGGCTAAGCCACAGTAGGGGATCCAAACCCAAAAAAATTGTGGTCATTAAACGGAATCTGTACTAAAATCTTGGACCAACTTACTCAATTACATATAAGTGAACGTAAGCCCTGTTTGCTCATAAACGGAGTGTGTTGCGCGAGTATCGCAAGACTCACGGCTTTCAAGCACGAGCTTATATGTATATATACGTGCGACCACTAAAATCTGGGTTTTCGTGGTTTTTTTCTTTTTACACCAAAATCGCACACGGAAAAATCCGTTTAAAAAATCAGAGATAAACTCTCACATGTTGATTGCACATATACTTTCTGGTACTTCTTTCACAAGACTCCGCTAGTGATGCAACTGGATCCTCGAACCTTCCTCACATGTTGATTGCACATATACTTTCTTAAACTCTCTGCTTCACTCCACTTACCACTCAGCACATACAAATCAGAGATAAGTGAATAAACCCCTCCATCATTTTCTGGCCGCACAATCCCCATCACCTGATCAATCACTTTCTCGGCCATCTTAAACTGTCTGTGCAACTTACAAGATGACAAGAAAGAACTCCAAATAACCACATTAGGCTCCAAAGGCATCGTGCTAATCACCTCATACGCATCTCCCAGCAAACCTGCCTTACCAAACAAATCAATCATGCAGCCATAGTGCTGAATCCTTGGTCTCAACCCACACTCTTTGAGCATCCTAAAATATCTCCTGCCCTCTTCCACCATACCTGCTTGCACACAGGCAGTAAGTAATCCTGTGAATGTCGTCTCATTAGGCGTTGCTCCAGATTTCATCATTTTCTCAAAGATGAGCAGCGCCTCTTTTCCATAACCATTTTGTGCAGCGCCACAGATTAAGGTTGTCCAGGTCACCACATTACTATCCTTTATCATGTTGAACATCAAGAAAGCATTGTTCAGAAGCCCATATTTAGTATACAAGTCAATTAAACAAGTGCTCAACTCCACATTCAACTTCCACTCGGTCTTAGTTGCGAAACCATGTACGGATTTTCCTAACAGTAATCCGGCAGAACCGATACGCCCACAACCTGATAAAACTGAACAGAGGATCATTTGATTGGGCTTTAGGCATTGATCATCAACCATCTCGCGAAAAAGTGCCAATCCCTCCTTCCAGCGGGCATTATGCATGTAACCAGCAATCAGAGCACACCAAGAACCAAGATCTCTAAGTGGCATATCATGGAAAAAGGTGTAGGCATTCCTAACATCTCCTTGTCTCGAAAATCCGGTTATCATTACATTCCATGTCACTACATTTCGACTGGGCATTTCGTCGAACAACATACGCGCATCATGAAAGTGTTGTATGACATATGCATGCAAGAGCGAGGTGGCGACGTAAGTGTGGGCACCAAAGCCGAGTTTGAGAAGGTGGGCGTGCAGGTGGCGAACGATGTTGATGCCATGGGAGATATGGGAGCAGGAATTAAGAGCAAAGAGGATGGAAAAGCTATCAACAGGGAGAGATTGGCGATGCAGTTGTGAATAGAGTTGGAGAGCCTGGAGAGGCGAAGAAGAAGACGAAGCTTTCTTGATCGCAAGTGCCCATGAATTGATCACAGGCATAAATTATATTGTTGACGAAATTTGAGGTCATAAGATAAAAATTACTTTGTTTGGAGAATTTGTTGGAATATTTCTAACTATGCCTTATTTTATTATGTCTTGAATTTTATACATGTAAAATAAATTGTTGAACATTGACTTTTGCGATAGTGAACTAATTGTAATTAACAAGTGTTTCAGAGAAAATTTCATTAGATAGAAGAAAAAATTATCATAATTAACTTAGATATTCAAAACTTGTCAAAGATTTATATTGAAATTATGTAATCGGTACATGAAATTAGTTTGGGTAAGTCGTGCCCACGTTTTACAAAATTGAAACGCTTAATGATTCTCGAGTAGAAATATTATATATCATGCATATAAATTGGCCGCACGTCGCCGAGTACGAAATTTCGATGGGGTGCTTGTCACGTTTTTGTGTGTACTTAGAATTGAGAAATATCACGAATTGCAATAATCTAAATTGCATAGTATAAATATTCCCATTAAAGATGTGAAGTTAGTGAGATCGATCGAAGTTAATACGAGTAAATTCATATTCTGGGGAGACAAGTAATGGGGATGATCAGCATCAGCTATGCGACGTTGTTACTATTGTCGTTGATGATGACGATTTCAGGCGCATCGGGGAGCGAATATGAGTACGATGATCCCCTCAGCTACTCGTATTATCACAGTAGCTGCCCTAGCTTGGAAAAGATCATCCACGACAAGGTTAAACACTGGGTCGAAAAAGACCCCACCTTGGCTCCTGCTCTCATCAGGCTCCACTTCCACGACTGCGTTGTTCGGGTACATCTAGTTTCATGATTTCTTGAAATGATTTAGGTGGTGTTTGCAAAATTTAAAAATAAGACGTATATATGTCGATGTTTCAGGGATGTGATGCATCAATTCTTCTAAACCACAAAGGGAGCGAAAGAAGGGCGAACGCGAGCAAGACCCTGAGGGGATTCGAGGTGATCAACGACATCAAGGCCGAGGTGGAGAAGAAATGCCCCAAGACAGTGTCTTGCGCCGACATCCTCACTTCGGCTGCACGAGACGCCACGGTGGCGGCCGGCGGCCCGTTCTGGTCGGTGCCTTATGGGAGGAAAGACGGTCGAATATCGTCGGGTAAAGAGGCGGGATCGGTCCCTATGGGGCACGAGAAAATCACGGACTTGATCGAGCTCTTCCAGTCCAAGGGACTGAACGTGCTAGACTTGGTGGTGCTGTCAGGGGCGCACACCATCGGCAGAAGCACATGCGACGCTATACAGTACAGATTGTTCAACTACAAAGGAACCCACAAGCCCGACCCATCCATCAACCCCAAGTATCTCAACTTCTTGAGAAGAAAATGCAGATGGGCTTCTGAATATGTGGACTTCGACCCTGTCACGCCCCACACGTTCGATGTTCAGTACTACAAGAATCTCCAGGTGAAAATGGGGCTCCTCTCCACTGATCAATTGCTCTACTCGGATTCGAGGACCGCGCCACTCGTCTCCACTTTGGCTTCCGAATCATCCATCTTCAGCCATCAATTTGCGGCTTCCATGGTCAAGCTTGGCAACATTCAGGACTACTTAGCTGATGATGAACATGGCGAAATTCGACACAACTGCAATTATGTCAATTAACGTTTAACATACTGAGACACACACACCCGTTACAATACATTGTCTGAATGTCTTACATTTTGTCGCACGTATCAATCTAAATTCATCCTTTGTAATTTACTCCAGATCACCTCGTCTCTCATTATATTCTTCATGTGATCATTGTCTGGATATGCAATCGGTGTACGAGGAATATATGTATTAATTATTATTTCGAAAAATTATGAAGATCTATATATGCATGTAATTAAAAGAAATTGTTTTCCATGCATGAATCGAGATGAAATACAAAATTAGAATAAGTTGTAGTAATATCTATTATCAGTAGAAAATGGACGTACAGACAAATTTGTTTTCCAAGTTTTTTTTTTCCCACGGCATTAATCAACAATAATCAATCGACTGCATCAATTTGAGAAAGTTATAAGAATATATATTACTCTACTAAAATCTCTATACATATATAAACTACTTCTTCAATTTTCTTGAAATTGATTAGAAAGGGACTCCAGATTAAATTTCGAACAATAAATAATTATAAAATATTAGGTTCGATTCAACGTGGTTGCATGTTTTTAATACAAATCACATAAACATTAATTGTTGTTACTTGTTCCCATGATGTTTATAGTTTTGTTTTTTTTTTTGAAGTTTAGATTGTTATTAAAATAAAAAACAAATGGGATCAGATAGAAATTTGAATATGGTAAGCTGTACGAATAGTATAGATTAACGTGTATATATAATCTAAAAATATACGCGTATTAATTCAACGGTGTACACATTTATATTACAAGGACTCTCCTCTTTCTTCTCCTCTCTTCTCCTCTTAATGATGTAAACTACAATGCAATACATTCCAAACAACCATTCGTTTTTCTTTCCGTTCATAGCATTCGTTTTCTTGGCCATTGGTATTTCTTTTCCTCAATCTTCTGCCCAAAAAAAAAAAAACAATCTTTCTAATTACCCATTACGGAAATTTAGTTTCTTTCCAAATTATGACACAATTTTTCATCGAGATCATGGTCGTTGGGGAATGTTATGTTGAATGAATCAAATATTTTCTTCAGAAAAGCAGCACTCGTTTGCAGCAATCAAGGAATTGATTGGAGTGATTTTGTCCTTGATTATTGGATCATTGGTCAAGCATTTATTGCATCATCATCAATCCGAGGTGCTGCAAGAAAAATATTGGAATCAGCGGTATCATCATCATTATATGATGATAACAGCGTCTTCTCAATTGGATATGATCTCAAGCTCCTCTCCATTTGGTAGATGCATCCCCAATCACCCTTTCGTGGCCTCATGCATTGGCGCCGCCGATACTTCTGATTACACCGATTTGTGGGTTCACCATCCTCCAAGGCAAGCGAGTTCAGACACCAAAACCAGCCACAACAGCAACGGGAACGACCATGAACGCGGCTATAACAAGAACAACGACCATGGCGGACGCCGGGGAGATAAATGGGCAAGAGCTCGAGAAATGGTTTTCTCTTGCGAGGATAGTAATGGGAAATCACCCACTATTTCTCGGGCCTCGTCGGTAGAAATTCCATGTTTGGTGGGAGTTTCTTCCCTGGTTCAGAAATGGAGATGCTTCGAGGTGGATGCTAAGTGCAGCAGCAGGAGAAATCCCAACAGCATTGTCGTTCCAGCGCCTGCGCCATCTGTCTCGAACGAGGATGATTCCATTGGCGATTGGGAGTCCGATAGGACCGCTGTCAGCGGTCCGCCTTCTTCTCGAGGCAGAGATTCTGATGCCACGGAGAACGAGAGGCTGAGGGTAGCAGACATCATCAAGAAATTGACTGATGATCGAATTACCTGCGACTCATTGCCTCATGTTAGAACCTCGTTGGATCAATCGGAGCAGAGGTGTTTTTCTCCTGTCATCAATTCACCGCGTATGATCCGGGGCCGTCAGGCATTTCAGGATTTGTTCTTGCAGATGGAGCGCGATAGGAACAACGAGCTCCGGGGACTTGAGGCCTGTAAAGCAGTTTCCAAGTACTCTCATAGAGGCCGCATACAGGTACTAATGAAAGTTTGGAATAATGTATGATTCAGTTCTCCAAGGTTCATTCTTTGTCTTAACTAAGGGTTGTGTTCGAAATTATAACAGGCTTTGCTTAGGGTTAGATTTCTACGTCGTGGCCTGGAAGCCAAAGAAGGCCGTCAAGCAAATGGAGCACCAGCTGATCCAAAAAGATTAACACAACCCGCCATTTTCCAGATAAGGTCTGCTCCAGGAAACCATTTGTCTCCATTTTTTCAAGCATAAATTGTTGGTATATGTGAACCTGATTTAAATTTCTAGTATTTTAATGGATTAATGAATTAGTTAATCGTATATATACACATTATTGACACAAAAAGCAACGGCAAATTATGTTGAATTACTCGATCTACTTCAGGGAGAGATTCAATTCAAGTGTCCACTCATGCAGAGAAGTAGCGGATGCTACTTCAGTGACGGAAAATGCACCCACATCCAACCAAGAAGAAATAGAAAATACGAAAGAGGAAGTTATTTGCTCAAAGAGTGTGCGGATTGTAGGGAAAGATAGCATCATGGACAAAGAAAGCTCTACAACTTCGAAAGAATATTCTTTTGACCATGGTTCCCATGAAGCTAGAGAAAATGTACAGGAGAACTCACCACAGTTGTTTGGTGCTGAACATCCACCTCTCCCAGATAAAGGAAGTTCAGGCTCGGGCTGTGAGGAAAGTAACCATGGCTTTGATCTTGCCATGAAACCTGAAGAGGCCACACAACTGCAGGTTGCAGAAGACAATTATAATGAGTTGTTAGGAGATTCTGCTTACTCGCAAGGAGAAGACTGCGGTAGCCCACATTTAGCAGGAAGCGAAGTTTCTCATCCAGAGGTTGGATGGGAAGAAGTGAAAAACACAGACTGGATTTTTGAGGTATCACGTCCTCGTGGTGATTGGGAGGATCTCAGGAAAGCAAGATATCAAGAGATGCTCGATCCATTCTCAAAAAATGAAGATATTCGTTCACTACTTCAAAGGTGTGCCATTTTTCTGAATGTCCGCTATAGTATAATCACACAAGTACATTTATTTTCTTATATGTATGCCCCATCAGATCTTTATCAGTGTCCAACGCCTAGAGGAGGACAATTAAATTTTCGAGTATGAAAGATGAATCGGACAATCAAAACAGAGAGGATTTCCAACTGTATATTCAAATGTATAAAAGCTCCAAAGTTAGAGTTCAACTATCCCATGCTAGCTTGTGTATATGATTAAATTTCCAATAGGCGTGCTGTCTGATTTTATATATTCTTTTCCCCAAAACAAAATGTGCAGAGGAACAGTCTCTAGTTTTCTTTCTAGTGGTCTGAGGGAGCAGATAGATCAAGTTATGCTATCTCGTTCTCAAGGGCAGCCAACGTTGACAAGAAATCAGACCCAAGAAGAAGAACAATTGCCCTTGGAGAAAGCTCGAGACAAGGACTCGGAAGTTGTAATATCCGAGGAAGTAGAAGCAGAGGACGAAGTAGAGGACGTCCAAGATGAAGAAAGGGATGAATTCGGTGGTTATTATGATGAGGATGAAGAAACCGAAAGCTCAGTCGGACAACAATATAATGATTACTTGGATACCACATCCACCCCACCACCTTCATGGCCCCAACATGGAGGTCACGACGTGAGTGATTATTCATATCCAGTTCCATCTTCCTCTACATACCAATCTCTTTCATCCACTCCTTATTCACAGGATCATAATTCATCCAGTGCTATCCATTCTGCAAACGTAAGTCAGACTCTTTATATTCTTGTAGGATACATATCAGGGATTTACTTTACTTATGTGATTGAAGAAAATTATGGTGGAAAAACAGGAAATGGACCTCTTGTATGATCTAAAAGGGCACATGGATCAACTACATCAAGAGATATCTGAACTGCGAAGATCGATTAAATGTTGCATGAGCATGCAGATGATGTTACAACGTTCCATAAAGCAAGAGGTAGCCATAACCTCCAGTCATCCAGGTGATTGGTCTTTTTTAACCAATGCTTCGTATATGATATCTGTATCTACTGGAAAAAAAATCTAGTACTTGATTTGTGGGATTACCTACCATTATGAACTACCATGAAAATTATAGTTTTTAATTTACTTTAACACGTGTATAATCTCTTTTATGACACAAATGCAAATTGAAAACTGCAATTTTATGTGACCAAATGCAGATGATAAGAATGGACAACGGAATCGAGGTAGTAGAGGGAGATGTTACATATGCTACAAAAGGAAAGTCGATTCTCTCCTATACAGGTACTTCGTAGTAAAAGTGAAATTTCTATTAAATAAACCGTGTATTTCTTGCATACATCATTCAGATGTCCTAGAATTAACTAACTAGCTGTACATCTTTTCCGCGGTGTTTAGATGCGGGCACATGTGCACATGTTTGAAGTGTGCCCAAGAACTGCAGCGGGGTGGCGGAAAGTGTCCAATATGTAGAGCACCAATCATGGATATCGTCCAACCCGATTTACATTTTTGATATGTATAAGATCGAGTTCTTGCTTAGGAGGACCGGCTGATCACTTGACCGTATCTCATGAAACATGAGTTCAAGAATTGTTGTTTAAATAGACTTAGAGGATTTCCATACTTGATGTTCTTGAGGTGGTGTTATTGGTTTGAACTTGATTGTACAAGGTCAGCTTGAATGGTCATTAAATTGATCAAATAAAAAATGTTTGTACATTTGGACTGATTCCATAACTGGAGTATGTCCGCTTAGATGTATAAAAGAGCTACTGGTTACAGTTTTGTGTATTCTCATCTTTATCTGGTGTTTTTTTTTACGTTTTCTGTTGTTAATTTGGCATTATACTTTCTATGGAATAGTTGCAAATATGGAGCTCAAATTCTATGGCCAATTTCACAAACATAAATTGGTTGAAATTAATAATTTGCGCATCATATTATAATAACATACGTTTTTGCTGTCATGTGGACGAGCTGACTACAATTGATTATTGTTTTGTCCCATATTCGAGCTACCGACCACACCCAATTAATTATCTGACCTTTAATTTGGCTAGCTTCTCGATCGATTCAGATTCATTTAGTAGCCAAAGTCATGGAAAATATTAATCGAATGCAATGCATATATATTTCTCCTACCAATTTTTCTTTTTTAAATAAATATTTTGTTTATTCCAATTAATTTTATCAATACATGATATCTGTTTCTTTTCACGTATGCAAGTGAATGATATGTAGGTGTGTGTTTAGTCATTTTTGTATGTGTTCTAAAATCATAAATCATTCATCTATATACATTAACAAGAAATTAATTATCACTTGGAAGATAATTATGATTTTATATTGTTTGATAAGCGCAATTTGTGTTCTGGATACTTGACTTTGTAAGGCTAATATATCATGTTCATTTTAGAGTAATGTTTGCTTTCCTCTATTTTACATGCCACTGACCTTTATACCCCACAGATAGGAGTTTTTGTGTACTTATTATAGATTCATTCCGAATCTTGTTGAAATCTAAGAGGATTTCATACAACATATATCCTCCTCATTGAAGTTTATTGCAAGTTAATCTGGATAAAAGAAATTAGCATAGCAGATGTGTTGCCATACAAATGAATGGCAATAATCAAACATCCAGGACTAAAATCAAACTACATACATACAGGCAGCACATATTCAATTGTAACATTGAAAGCATTGATATCTTGAATATTTCCAGGACATATCAGGTTAGCAACCAAAAGCAAGACAACAGAGACCAAGAAACTTCAGTATTTGCAGGAGATTGAATATAGGGACTGCAATTATTGACAAGAAATCCAAACTAAACAACCCAATTATGATCACAAAGAGCCAAAGCAACACAAATTCTGACCAGCATCACACCAGTATGAGTAACAATAACCAAGAAAAGATACAGAAGTTTTACTCTTCCGCAGCAACGACAGTGACCTCGCCTTTATCCAGTAAATCATAGAACGCCCTTGTCTTTCTTTGCTCGTTCCAGTGGTGCATCTTCCAAAAACTGCCTGCAGTGAGGCCAAGTGCAGTTGCTATCAGTATCTCCTTCACCACGCTTGGTCCTTTTAGAGTGACATGAGCAACCCTAGAGCCAGCCATTTAAATTGCTAATAGAGGTGTACAAATCCTGAATTCACAAACTTCCATGATTTCAGAAACATAACATCGGGAGGGATTTACAAGAATGAAAAGACTATATTTCAACTTCAAATAAGGTAAATATATTCTAAATCCAGCAAAACACCACAAGACATAATCAAATCGCTACCAAGATGCTGGAGTGAAATATTGTTGAACTTAACCAACACACTTTGTTATCTAATCACGCAATTACAATAACCACAGGTTGTTTCTATGCACCTAACACCTAATTCATCTGAAAAATTAATAAACTACGTAACACAACGGAAAGGAACATTTTTCTATCCTCATTTCTCAGTTGACATTAACAACCAAACTAAAACCAAAACAAGAACACTGAAATCAAATTATAAAACTATAAATTTATCAAAATGAAACAAAGGTCAAGGAAATTTGAGCCCAAATACCACAAAACATAGGATTAATATATGTAACCGCGACCTAATAATACCACAATATCAAATTCAGAGTGTGATCAAATAATAGCTCGTTATTTCAATCAACTTCAGAAATCATTTCGAATCTTTAAGTGCAGACAGGATGAATTCACACAAAAATTATCAAATCTAAAAATAAAACGCAAATACATACCTAGAATGAAGCTCACCTTAAACGTGTTCGATCGATTTCGAGACACTTGGATCCGTGGAACCTGCACTGAAAGATTGGAGTAATAGAAATGATCAAGAAATTCCAAAATGGGCTCGAGTCGTATGAACGTGATTGAGTGTGCGTGCCGTAGAGTGTCTTACTTTTAACCCAACGAGATTGCAAAATGGAGTATGAGCAATGAGGTGGGGGTTAAAGGATTCCTAAACGCGGGTAAGCCGCCCAAAAAATAAGAACAAAAAATCCAACAAAAGCGAAAGATACAGGGCAGGTAAGACTCACGCATCAAAACAAAACATAAATAGCTGGATTCTTGATAGCACGAGAAAAAGGGAAGCCTTTGACCCAAACACACGAGCATCGGATAGGGCCATGTTCTTGATCACTAATAATTTTTCGATTTCATGGACTAAAGCAACAGAAGATTAAATGGAGGGAGAAAAATCAAAACGGCAAGCACAAAACAAATTTAAAGCGTAGGCAACAAATAATTATCTAAGAAATGCTATTAAAAGGAAAAAAAAATGAATAGTATAGGCTTTCTTTACATTACTGGCTCAATCTGGAAAAGTACAAGACAAACAAATAATCACTAAGAAGAGCAGATGAGATAACCTGATCGGAGGAGAAATTTGGCTTCGGCGGAGACACTCGACGGACGAGACTCGAGAGTAACCAGAGCTGCAGAATTTAAACGAGCAAATTTTTAGAGGTCCACTAAGGAAAGGATATATAGGTTTGAAGCCCAATTCATTTTCTATTTTTAGTAGGTTTGAAGCCCAATACTCAATTCTGTTAAAATGTAGAAGAAAGGTCATTAAATAAATAAAATAAAATAAAATAAAAGAACCTTCGAAGAATATCTTTACATCCAAAAATATTTTCTTGTGTTGTGATTAGCTTAATTTTTTAAAAATAAAATTCACTAATAAATCAAACTTGTAATATTGTTGGTATACTATAAATTTTAATGAATAATAAAATGTATGTATCTTCGAAGTTAAAATAAAATAATGGATTTAAATTCCTTACGATGTCATTTTAAATTAAATAAATTAAATTAAATCATTGTGAAAATAAATTTTTCCAGAATAAAAAAAAGATTTCCGTTTATTTATAATAATTTATTTTTGAATCACAAAAATAAGTTATATTTATATAACTAGATGATCATCAGCAATCGAACATGCATCAATATTGGTTGACGGATAAAAACGAAAACTGAATTCCATAAAGTAATATATATGATCAAAAACTTGAATTAGCTAATATTATCGTTTAATTAATATTAGTGGCATAGTACACGCGTTGCATGTTCAACATAATATATATATATATATATATATATATAATTACTTATTTCGTGGAACACGTATATATTAGGATTGCATTTTCAATTTTTTTTAGTTCAACCTCTTTATAAAAGTTACATGTGTGTATATATATATATGTTTTAAATATTTTAGTTATATTATTTGATTGCATTAAATTTATTTTGAGAACATGTATTAAGTTACACTTGAACGTGTTTGCCATATTTTTTGTTACACACGCAACGCATGTGCCACGGTTGCTAGTATATATAATTTACATTAGAAAAGGGCAAATAAGAAAGAAATTTTGGTGTGTTCATGCCACACAAAAAAACAGTTTTTCTAATGCTCTCAATCTTTATATAATAGTATAGATAGTATAGATTTATTCATCAAATAAGTAGCTGTCATTTTAAAATTTTAAAAATAAAAAAATTCTTCAAATTTTTTATATAGAAAATTGTGGAATATATATAATTTTTAAGAGAAATTTCTAATTTAGATGTAATTAAAAATAATATTTTGCGCCTCAAAAAATAATAATTTTTTATGAGTTTGATCGAGTTAGAGATTCGTTTCATAAAATTAACATATAAATCATCTTATAATAGTTTTTGTGAAATCCAATTATATTAGATTTCTCGATCTCAATTCTCAATATAGATTTTTTTTTTTTTTTAAAAAAAAAGACCGATATTAATCTCAATGTGATAGCATACATGTCACAATTCTAAACAAATACAAGTATGGTAGAACACGATAGCACCAAAAAAAACTTCTACAACACGATCTCTCGAGTCACGACTCACCAGTCAATTTTATTATTTGGCAAACACAGTGCTCAAATGGTGGCTCATTAATTCACAAATAAATTGGTCGGATTGATTAATAATTTGCACATAATAACGTACATACGTCATCAATCAAACAAACGAAATGACTTTAAACACAGGTGCCAATGTTGTTCAGGACCCTTAAACAAAACTTTTGATTTTATTTATTTAACGTACGTAACGTAAGCATCCATATATATTATATATATGCATCTGATTAATTAAAAAAATATAAAGTGCATACGTTTTTGTTGTCATGTGGACTGGAACGAGCTGACTACAATTGACCACTGTTTTGTCCAATATTCGAAATTCGAGCTACCCCATCCAATTATATATCTCATGACCTTTAATTTGGCTTTCTTCTCCGATCCATCCATTCAGATTCATTTTCCAGCCAACATTACGGATCGGATAATATTATTCCCCATGCAATATATAATTATATTTCTCTACCAATTTTTCTTTTTCAGAAAATATTTTGTTCATTAATGATCTAATGAATTATGGATTGATCGCGTGGTAAAGTAATTAATATAATATAAACTTTTGCAGAGTTCGAAATTAAATACGAGCAAAAAAGTGTCGATTGAAGAGATGCATGCAAATATGTATATACTTGATTGATCAATACAATTATCATATATATATATATTCTCCACAGAAATTACAGAATTTGGAGAAATCACCTTTCGAAATACAACTATATATCATATTCTTCACATGAATTATTGAATCCCTATACTATATATATTATATGTTGAAGAAAGGGGAAAAAAAATCAAGAAAAGCAAGAAGATATATTAAATATGGACCATGTATTAATTTCCAGTGCCGTTACCGTTAGTTTACAATTACCTGGCCCGGCCCCTAATGAAGTTTGGTAATTAAGAACCAATTTAATTAGTTACAATTAATTAATTATAAAATTACTGGTGATTTCTTGATTTTCCTGGGCTTCCGTTTACTGCTCTTCTTCTCGGCGATGGTGTCGAGCTTCGGTTTCCATTGGTTTCGTCGCACGAGCGCCACCAGCTGCTCGTAGTCTTTGCGCAACTGCGGCGTCGTGATGATCAATGCGTTAGCGGCGGCCTCATGTTGCCGCGCCTGTCCGTACTCTTCGGAAAGTTTGATCCTCAGACTCCCCGCCGGAGTCTTTTCTATGAGAAAAGCGGCGGCGCCGAAGCTGGAGCAGCAGCGCAGGAACGAGGCGAATGTGAAGGTGGACTGGAAAAAGTTAGCCGGAAGAAGGAAATAGTTGTGGCCCGGCTGGAGGCGGTGGTGCTGGGGCAGAGCCGGGATCTCTTGGCCTATGTACAAGCAGTCGGAGCGGCACACCATGTGTTTCGGGAACTCCTCCATCAGCTCTCCGGCCTTGACGGGTCGGTCGTAGATCCTCGTTTCGCCGTCGCACTTTAAGAGCTTTATGGTTTTGATCCGGCGTTCTCCGGGCTGCACGATCCGGCCTCTCATGCCGAAGCAACCCGCAGTCGCCATTTTTTGGTTGATATTGCACGTCGTCGGTCGAACACTTGATCTACATGTATATAAGATTAATTATTTCATGAGACTACAGTTACTTTTTTCAGATGGGATATGTCGATCGACTCATTTCATGAGGAGATATGTATATGATCAGATTATATTGCGTACAGCAGACAATAGGAAGTTGAAGGAACACGAACCTAATTATTATGCACCTGATCCTTTCATTATATACACGTTCACTCATAAATATTAATTGATTTTAAATTATGAAAACTATCCATAATTAATTTACCACAAAAAGTCAACCTAGTCATGTATGTTTTAAAATAGGAATTTTCTTTATATTAATTATTTCAGACTTTGTTTCTAATATCTAAAAATAGATTAAACTAAGTCTCTGTAATTCTTCATGCCATTCAAAAAAAAAAAAAGCATATCTATATACATGAGAAATATATATGTTCAGTATACGATATATTAATTATTCTTGTTGATTCATGAATTTGAGATGATGAAATATGCATGTATAATATGATATTGATGATTAATTGTAATTTGATAAAATAAAAGTGCACGACACTATTTTTTTTATTAAAAAAAAAAAAAGGTAGGTGACAATATATAGATCGAATATCCAGAATATACAAATACATAATGTACTTTGATATATAGAACAATTGAACAAACCAGACTAAAAGAATGACCAAAGAGTGGGGCTGTGGAGCTGGGGCCCTATGTTCACAACTGTGTTATATCTAATAATATAATTCACGACCAAATTAAAGATCGTCAAAGACGTAAAAAACATTAATCTTTTTTTATGTCACGTACGTGAATGCAAGTTGATCTACCAAATGATCAAATCCAACTTGTTCAAAATTCCAATCAAGGAGCTGCTTTTATTTGACTCGTGCGTGCAGCTTTCTCATGTTCCAGAAGCTGTAGAATCAGCATTTTGGCTCCCCGCCAACATAAAAATATTGCATTTTATCCCGCTTACGTTTTGTGAATTAATGAACCAAACAAATTTTATATATATATTGGTCGTATTTTGAATGCTTTTTATTTGCCTGACTATAACATGCATATTAAATATTTATTAATGGAGGACTCTCAAATTTTGAGTATTAATTATGTTCTTGCCAAAAAGATATATAATCAGTATATATAATAGGATCATCGTAAGATTTTGAGTATTGAACCCATGATACAATCTTCTCTTTAATTTGTTTACCAACAAATTAAATATAGACTTAGAAAAGTCTAAATAAAGTAGACAAAAATAGATAGATCCAGAGGTGCAAAAGAGTCGAGCTACTCGTGAGCAGCTCGTGAATAGCTCGGTCAAAGCTCGACTCAAGCATACAATCGAGCTCGAGCTCGAGCTCAAGTTTCAAATATATGTGTTCGAGTGGCTCGCGAGCTACTTGATAATGGGTTGTAAACGAGCCGAGCCGGCTCGCGAAATTTTCGAGTCAGGTCGAAAAAATATTCGATTCGGATTTGAATTTTTCAAACTCTAGCCGAACTCAAACTATTATACGAGCCGAACTCAAGCCTAAAATCTTTTGTTCGAAAGTTCGCGAGCCGGCTCGCGAACCAGCTTTATATAATATACATATATAATATTTTATATAATATATATTATATAAAATATTATATATATTATAAATAATATTATATTATATATAGATAATATTATATAATATATTTGAATCGAACTCGAACTCGAACTCGAATTCTCTATCGAATCGAACTCAAGCCGAAAATAAAAAAATTTCGAACTTCGAGCCGAACTTCGATTATCTCAATTCGAACTCGAGCTCGAACTCGAACACTAAAATTTTGCTATAGTTCGACTCGATTACAGCTCTACTCGATAACACACATATATATAAAATATAATATAAATATAATGTATATAATATTTTTATTTATTTATTTATTCATATATTTTGTATTTATATATATATATATAATTTTCGAGCTCGAGTAGTTCGAGCTATAGACGAGCTCGAACTCGAGCACGAAACTAACTACTCGATCGAGCTCGAATAGTTAAATACGAGTCGAGCTCGATTGCACCCCTAGATAGATCTACCGAGTGTTGTGAAATCACGTGTAAAAAGCCCTTAAAAAACATCGCATATATATACTGCATGCATTGTTTATTGTTAAGTTATAATATATGAATAGCATCATGTATATATATTTTAAAAAAGGTATTATTTTTACATGTGCCTAAGTCTCAAGGAAGGAATAAAACTTAGAACCAATTAAGGAATAGCTCCAGCTCATTGCTTGCATGATTATAGAGAATACATGGGTTGCTTTCCATCTTAGGTAAGACATGATTCTATGTGTATACATATATATACATGAACACACATCTATTATGTACTTATCTATCAAGAGATCATCAGTTGGCTGTCCATTAATCAGTTCCAATGGGAGACGATGAGCCATGTGTTGTCCAAATAAACGATGAGCCATGGGTTATCCAAATAAACAAACAACTGAACAACATGTCGAATACTTCTACTCAATCCGAGCAATGGAGAAAGCGATCCATCTACCGAGTGCCAGCTTGTGTTACCGATCTCAACAAGCGAGCTTACAAGCCACAGCTCGTATCCATCGGGCCATACCATCACGGGGAGGAAAACTTGAGGCCGATGGAGGAGCACAAGCACCGCGCTCTCCTTCACTTTCTCAAACGATCCAACAAACCCCTCCAGAGCTTCATCGACAAGTTGACTCCAGTGGTGCTGGAGCTCAAGGACGCCTATGATCAGTTAACAGACCTCGAGTGGCACCAAGATAATGATGCTTTCATAAAGCTCATGATCATGGATGGCTGCTTCATCTTGGAAATATTGCGTACCACCTCCGAGCCCCAGCCCACGTCCCAAACGGAGCCTACTACTGATGGTGGTGTTGATCAGACAACAAACCACAATTATGCTGCGAATGATCCCATCTTTAGCAGCCATGGCAAGCTCTACATTGTTCCCTATCTGAAGCGTGACATGCTGATGATCGAGAATCAAATACCCATCCTGGTTCTTAAGAAGCTAGTTGACGTTCAAAATGATCATCCCTCAAAGGTCGAATGAAATCCGTTTTTACGTATTATTTAAATGCACTACCCGCTTTCTGTTGATGTTGGTTGTCCTCTTTTTACGTAATTTCATCTGTATTCCAGAAAGGCAAGGATTTGACGAGAGCGATTCTTGATTTCTTTGCTCAAACCTCTGTGAAGAACAAAGGGTTCGACAACTGCTTGCACATATTAGACGTGTATAGAAAGAGCCTACTCCAGGACGTCCACCATCGCGGAAAAAGAAACACAAAACAGAGTACTGATCAACCCCAACATGAAGTTAACCACGGTGGAGACGAGATCATACGGTCAGCCACAGAGCTCATCGAAGCTGGAATTCGGATAGAGGAAAGTGAGACAAGAAGCCTCAAGGACATATCATTCCGTAAAGGGGTTCTCAAGCTTCCGCTGATTGTGGTAGACGACGCGCTCGAGTCACTATACCTGAACTTGATAGCGTTCGAGAGGTTCCATGTGGGTGCGGGGAATGAGATCACTTCATACATTTTCTTCATGGATAACATAATCGACAATGCTAGAGATGTGATCTCGTTGAATTCTTGCGGTGTCTTACAGAATGCACTGGGCAGTGACAAAGCAGTGGCTAACTTGTTCAACTCTCTGTCAAAAGACGTAACACTTGATCCCAAGAGCAGCTTAGACAAGGTGCGTAAGGAGGTTATCCAATATTGCCAGAGGCCATGGCACAAATGGAGAGCTAATCTCATCCATACCTATTTCACTAATCCATGGGCCATTCTTTCCGTTGCTGCTGCAATATTTCTTTTTGCACTCACCATAATCCAGACTGTATACAGTGTCATAAGTTATGTCAACCCCTCTGGCTGATGCAACATTCTAGCTCGGCGGTATTTATTTTTGTGCACGAGTGTGTTTGTGTGTTCTCTGACATTTTGTATTTTTTTTTTTCATATTTGCCTGCAAAAATTTGAGCAATAAACTTGTGGGTTTCATGCCACTTGCCAGCTTCTAAAGTAACGGACGTATGTAAAATGATAAATGATTTTCTTGTCCACAGAGCAACTTTTCCTTCTAGTCCAACAATTCTTACCATTTTCGTCAAAACTAACAAGGAAAAATGAGGGGGGAGGGATCTCTCTGCAGCTTTCCATCAGCTATAACTAACTTCTTCATCTTCTCTTCGCACCAAAAGAGTTGCTCTTTGCTAATCTTCGATGATCGGAGGACCCTTGACAATACTTTCACATCCACGATCCCAAGCACCATGTCCATGTCCATGCCCTCTCTTGATTTCTTTTTGTGGCCCTTACTCCGCTTCTG
Source organism: Henckelia pumila (assembly GCF_033568475.1). NCBI lineage: Eukaryota > Viridiplantae > Streptophyta > Magnoliopsida > Lamiales > Gesneriaceae > Henckelia > Henckelia pumila. The sequence continues at coordinate 94,443,708 of NC_133120.1, read as the reverse complement.
CAGCTCTTTCAGTTTTATTGCTTTCTGCAATTTTATGGATTGAATTTTATCATGTAATAACATTTTACAATACCAAGAAACCTCAGTATCATGACACCTTACAACCAACCAAATTTTATGTTCTCTCCTCCTCTAATGGAGAAAAATAACCTTAGGAAACCAATCTGAAATGACCAGCATCATGAAGTAAAAGAGAAGTCGAGTCAAGAGAAAGGCTTCACCTTCTCAAGAGAAGATTGAATCTGTTCAACAGGGGTAGCCATTTGGTTTTGAGTTCCAAATAAATTACGCGAGCTGCTGGATTTTTTCTTGTCCATCTTAACAAATTGGTGAAAGCTTAAGATTGAGCTTTCGATTATCCTGATGAAATCTGAGGCAAGTACTATAATATCCGATGCCTCTTCTCCAGTGTTTTGCCCGTCAAAACCTAAAGTCAACAGAGATTGACTCAGAAAAAGAAGAAGCAAAAAAAGGAAAGAAAGAAAAACAAAACAAACTCAGGGCTAAATAATAATAATTCGAAAGGAGGAATTCATCAGCGCAAAAAATAATTGGACGATGAAGAATTGCATCACAAAATTTCGAGGAGTTGAATAACATTGAATTAAGACATCAATAAAACAAGGATGATAAAAGTGAGCATTTTCAAATAATTGTAGTCAATTTCTAATATTTCTCAAAATTAGAAAGGGAAGAGTAGAAAATGGATCAACATTTATTAAATGTTAGAAGATCTGATAATGCTGTTAATATCATCAAGTCCTGGAATTGCCTTCATCTATCTGGGATAAGAACTTGGAAATTCGAAGTCACAATGAACACTGCATAAATATTAGTGCAGAAATAGCCACCAATAGAAATTCCTGATGAATAGGTCAAGGAAATCTGTTCTAGTAATATCTTAAGGTCAGAATACATGTTCTTAAAGCAAGGAAAACAAACAGGAAAAAATATATATGTGCCCACAACATTTTATGTCATTTACACCATCCATACCTTCGATCTTTGGGACCTGGAGAAGTTTGGGCAAAGATTTTCTTGATTGAAAGTAGATCTCTGGTCTCAAACCCACCTCAAAAGGTTCATTTTCAATGAACCTTTGCAACAGAACCTGAAACTGCTGGAACTGCTGAGCACTATGGTTGTAAGAGGTGGAGATTCCAGGTTGGCTAGATATTTTCTGACTCAATTGAGTGTATTGGCAATGTAGCACCTCCCAAGCCAAGCACATTTGAGCCACATACGCAGTTTCAAGCTCTTGTAAAGGGTCATTAACAGGCTGCTGCAAATGCTCATTTTCCTCTTTCGATGCCTCAAATTTTCTCAAAGAAAGGCACCCAAGGGGAGAAGAAAGCTTTCTAGATGAAGACCTTGGGGTTGGAGTTGACAGCATTTGAGATCCTGAGGCATTTTAAGCTTTACTGTGCGTATAGATTTAGAAACACAAAAATAAAGCTGCCTCACCAAGTCCTGAAAACCTATTTCACACAATTTGACTTCCATTTCATGAAATAATCCAATTAATACTTACAACAACATAGTACACCGAGTCTAAAATCTAAATGAGCCGTTGGAACTAAGCATCCTCAAACAGTCACAGACAAATTAAGAATGAAAATTATTAGAAATTTTGAAACAAATTATTATAATCTTCACTGATAGATGATTTTAGATAACAACCATATAAGGACATAAGTTCTTCTTTATGAGCTTGCATATCATGATGGCATCAACTACATCAATACAGAAGTATGAATAGAATCCAAGCACAGCTGAAAAGTTGGAAATAAGCAACAAAACTGAATCGGGCAGTGACCAAAAATCTCAGATATTTTCAAGGCAAAAGCACTTGTTTGTAAATATTTATACTTCGATGCCATCTATGCTACAATTTGGAATTACAATCTCTGGTTTTGGTCTCCTTATTAATGAACCGCATTTTAAAATCCAAACCGCTAGCTAACATTCAGCATATATTCTGTTCACCCTTTGCATTTAATACAGTGATGATATTAGCTTGCTTAGTGATCCTGTAATATAAAGAAAGTACCCTTTTTTTGCGTGAATGCCGTCAGATTGAGGATATACTAAAAAAGCAGAGGTAAAGATTCTAAGCACAAACAAATTAAAAAGAAAAACAAATAAAGATCCTTATAATTTATAATGCCGAAGAAAAATTACCAACTTCTTGCAGTTGCTGGGCAATTGAGCGGTCGAAAAATAGCATGCGCTCACAATATATGTCATACACAGCATCGAAACCAGACCAAAACTGTCGCCCTTCTGCTTCTACGTCCCTCCATTCACAAGCACTGGTACCCCCTTCTTCCTCCTCTTCTTCCTCATCTACCGGAGAACTTTCCTCAGGTATCAACACCATAAAGCTGTTTCTTTTCAACTCTTTCAGCCTCTTCTTCACCTCATTTGTGATGAAATCATCATCGTCATCTTCCATTTCAGCATTTGTAGAATCAACATGAACTGATTTACCCGATACATCACAATCCCCATTCCTGGGCTCCTCTGGCTGTCTCACTGGCTGATCATGATTAACATTTTTTGCATCTGGTTTGTGGGCATTCCTAAACTTCTTCAGTTTGAAGAAATCCATAAATGAAATGGTTGTACAGCTGCTCTCTATGGCCCTTCTCCTGCAAGATTGGCAGATTTAGCATCACCATAACTCTATTTTTCGTTTCAACATATGCCAAAAGCCATATAACTGATTATATGGTAAGACAACAAAATAATAATTCCACAAGGAAAAACAACATGCTCTTAATCTCTAGAGAATCTAAACCCCTTTTGGTAAAATTCAAACGAGATTATAGGGCCCTCAAAAGGCATATGTTATTATCAATGATTTCAACCATACAACGAATATTTAAAATTGTCATCAGATCCACAATCTTTAGTGCAGTGGTGTAGGGATATTTCTCAAACGCTTCTGATCAAGTTAAAAGGCGAGCTTTACGCACAAGGACAAGTCAAGATGTCACTAGGAGTCACCACCACAAAGAAAATTTATAAAGCTCAGTGCTTTTTCCACCCTGAATACATTCTCTGAAAAAAGAAGATAGAAACTCTAAAAAAAACGAGTCCCCGGCCTCATTAACATCTCGAACCTCCACCCTCGGTGCTCCCAGAAACAGAGGAAACCAAACAAGGGAAAAAGAAAATCGACGAACGCAAAATAAAGAAAGAACTAAAAAAAACAATACACTTACGCAACAACAGAGGTAAAGCGCAACAGAACACTAACAAAAATGAACGTCGGAACATTCAAGACTCCATCACGCAGCCACCTCACAGGGACGAAACCCTAAGAGAGAGAAAGACAGCGGTTCGTTGGAGTTTGCAGAGTACACACATATACGGTGGGTTTAACGAAATCCGTGGCATGCAATAAATGCCAGATTTTCACAATTTGAATGTGATTCTCGAACGAGCTTTGGCCTAGATTTTGGTACGTTCGCGTCCCTATTCTTGTTTTCACGTTTATTTCACTATAACTATAATAAAAATTATGTCTTGAGATCCGCAAAGCTGCAGTAATTACATCTTAAAAACAAGATTTGAAGGACAGAGGGAAGGAATTGGTTGGCATTAATAAACAGTACTTTAGTGCATTACATTGGGGAGAGGGATCCAAACAGAGCATATTGTCAGAAACAGCAGAACACACATCGATCCCCTTCGCCGCTGCCAACCTGTGGTTGCTTCTTTTTTCCATGGCCATAAAATCAAGACATTATGAACAGTGAACTTATAATACTTCTATCATATTTACAATAATTGCAAAAAAAGTTTAGTTTTTTATGGCTATGTTTGAAAGTTATTTATCTACATTGAAAATTTTTCTTGAGTTAGATTGAATAGAATGTTTTTATCATAAAATTGATTTGAATGTCATTTAATGAGCGTTTTTGTGACGAAAATTACATACATATTCTCTCATATATTTTAGTTAATTAAAAATAACTCAAGTGAATAATTTTAAAATCGAGTGAATTATATGTAATTTTCAAAATCAACTGCTAATGTGCATGTAATATTGGTTCAAACCTCATGAAATATAGAGACACGACAGTTTTTCTACTTAAATAAGATAAATAATATAGAGATAAGTAATATAATGTAATAAAAAAATAAATAAAAATGATAGTTAAAAAATAAAAATATTATTTAATTTGATTGATAGATTACAGTTTGTTTGATTTGATTGATTAAAATTTAAATAAAATGATAAAATTACAATTTTGTCTTTTTAATAATTAAAAAATATGAATAATATTATTTATAAAGAGTAATTTAGTAATTTAAATTCAATAATTTGATTGATGTATGATAAATAATTAGTAGATGGATAAATAATATGACAAAAAGAACGTGAGATTGGATATGATAAATTATACATATATTAATAGTAAGGAAACCAAACAGTACCAAGTATTCAAATAAGTGAAATTTACTAATACTCAATGTTTTTAAGACCTTACTCTTGTCATTAGGCCAAAAATCATTGTCACGTCATTGTTCAAGTAGCAACAGGACAAACAACAGCAGCAACAACTACTACTTAATGCAAGTTTTGAAGGACGCCAATCTAGTTCGATTCGAACATGTATAATATTTTCATATTTAGGGAGTGTTTGCAATCACTAAAAAAATGATTGTTAGATTTTGGCTTTAAAAAAATCATTTTTGTGTGTTTTTTAAACTCAAATTATGTGTTAACTTATGATTAACTTAATTGAAATCCAAAAGCTAGTCATACGGTGATTATGATTCTCCAAAAGTGATTCTAATAAAAAGGTTAATGTTAAAATTACTCTGATCACTTATTTATCAAACACTACCCAACTTTGATTTTTAGATTTTCACATTTGTTTCCAAACACTACCAACTTTTGATTTTTTTTAAATTTTTTATAATTTATAAATTTAATCACCTATACAAAATCATAATCTTTTGCAAACACTCCCTTAATAAGTTCGAAAGTGGAAGCTATAAGACGTCTTTGATCAAAATTATGGATGCGATGATATTCTTAAAATTATTTATATAAACGCGTGCATATTTTATACTTATTTTCTATTAATTATTTTTTCAATAATTTGATCGAATATATTATTTCATGGTAGTATATGGTGTGTGAATAATTGAATACAGAATACGCTCATCATAGAGTGTAATTTATAAAATATTATATTACCTACATGGATTGATTGTTGCTAGATAATGGGCTAACTGGACCATGGTATCTTTCCTCGAACTTGACGGGCCTTTAAATTGTTATCGGGCCCCGTTCATGATTTTATCAAGACCCAATATATATTTTTACGATGAAATGAAGTTAATGTGATGTGGTGTGATGTGTAAGTATAAATATTGCTCCCTAAAAAAATATATATATATAAATATTGCATTCAAAGGAATATATAATTATATAAAAGAGAATAACTGGATGATATATAGAATATGATCCCACTAAAAAATGATAGGAATATGAATATTTGATGTTGATTGGTTCTAAAGTAAAACCGGGCAAGGACAATAAATCCTCCCACTTTACAAAAGTTAAAAGGTCACTCACTACACAATAGACTTTCCGATATGAATCCTCCAATTTTTTTAAAGTATCTTAAATTTTTTTCTCCCAAGAAAAAACAAATGATTCGTATAATTATACTTTTATGAGGCATATTATTGCCTATTGATGTAGCCAAAAATCATTTGTATATGACACGCTGCTTCTGCAAAGTCTGGAGTATCAACGGATCCTTGTATGTTCCCGATGGAGATCCTCAGTGGGTTATTCCTACGTCCCAAAACAAAGTCAGAGGATCCGGGAGGGTTCCCGGCGAAGGCACTTTGACGCTCAAGTCAGCGATTACTCAAAGAATAATAATCTAGAGTAGAGCGTTATAGTGCTAAAGAAAGTGTATAGTGCTAAAGAAAGTGTGTACCTTAATAATGAGGTGACTTGAACTATTTATAGATATTCGGAGAGTTTCACGGGCTTGAGCCTCTTATGGGCTTTTGTAGAATTCAGGGCTTGATTGAATTAAATATATATAATATTAAATAAGCTTGGGCCTCAAAAATATTTGAAGTGGACCTTCATGATTGGGCTCAGGCCCAGTTAAACTTTTAGGTGTAACCTATCACCTATCTACTTGCAACAAAAGGAATTTTTAGATATTTTAAATATATTATATTATGATGTACCTAATGTTAATATGTTATGCTTTTGAAAAATTATTTATTTATAAATACAAGTATATTTTCTCATTAGAAAAAGATGTGTCTTTTTAGAATATTCAAGACCGAGGTTAGCAATCCCGATATATTTTCTTTATTTTTTTTAATATTTGAGTTAAAGAATGGTCCCAACTTAAAATTTGATCTAAGGTGGAGTACAAGAGTCAATTTGAATACAAAAGCTGTAACTTAAAAACACACTTAAATAAGTTCGTTTTTTTGAAGTGTTTTTATTTTTTAAAAAAAAAACATAATTGATACCCCACGAATTGGTTCATCACATGTTTAAGCTCAATCATGGCCAAAAAACAAGAATCAGGTCCAGATCTAAGTGGTAAGATTGACCCAAGACAGTAGGTGGTGGAGGCTAGATATGTTGGAGTTAGAGCCACAGGAGTTGAAGATGAGCTTATGAGTTGGGAAGTCAATGAGCTGCTAAAGAGGTGGGGATGAGCCTAGGAGTTGAGGATGACAACAACGGAGGAGAGTAACTAGGGTAAAGTCAAACTGAGATGGGCGAGCCTTTAGCTTAATATTCACCTCGAGGGCGAGATCACTTAGCTTCAACCTCGCCTCAAGGGCGAGGTCACAATTTGAATTTTGAACCGCCCCGGAAGGACGAGTCTCGAATGAGCAAGCGTGTGACTCTTACTCACGTGGTCCCTTACGGAATATGTGTGGGATCTTCTCTCCTATAAATATCGGGTTTGCTCACTTCATTTGCAACTTATTACTTTTATTTTGTGGGGCGCCCAAGCTCTCCTCTTCTCTTATTTATTTTTCGACTCTGACTTGAGCGTCGGAGGGGCTATGTCGGGACACCCTTCCGGCCTCATCTAACACTCTTTGCTTGGTTTCAGGTTCACTTCGGACTTGAAGTTTTGGGCTTAGGTTGGATTCGGACCTTGGATTGAACCTTCCAATTTTTAGTGAGTATTAATAAGTAATTTCGGTGTTTGGATAATGTTAAAAAATACTTTTATTTTAATTTTTAAATGAAGTAAGAAGTAAAAATCCAAAAACCAGAAATTATTGGTTTTAAAAAAACAACTATTTAATTTTTTTAAAAAACAGCTTTCATAACCAAACACAAAACTTTTTAAGAAAAATGTTTTTTTCTTTTTAAAAAAGTGATTTTATCTCCATCATTTTTCTAACCGAACATACTTAAGTCATTTACTAGACCACCTCACCCGGACCCGGTTCCATTTATTTTTGCAACTAAAACACGAGTAATTTTATTATGGGACGACCTCATATATTTATATTTATATTTGTAAAAAAGATAAGATAAGATTAGCCAATATGATCATATATATATATATATATATATATTGTATGAAAAAAATAATTTTAATAAATAGAAATATAGAATCGTGAAACGATTTTGGGGTTGAGAAAGAATTTATCAATTACAAGGCACCAAGGATGTTGCAATCCCGGTTCCTATATTTAATTTAAGATGAAAAAAGGATCCCCGTTTGGTAAATCAGCAGCGCCTTGGACAATCAATCACACTTGAGTTTCTCCTGTCATCTTCTCTCCTCATCTGTCAATAAAACTTGATCTGGTCAAGTTTCCCCATTGGAAAACCAACTGAGAGTTCTTTGGCCATCGGAATTTGTTTGATTTGAAAATGCCGTCTGTTTTTGGAGGTCCCTTGACCACCTTCGAGGATGCCGAGAAGGAGAGCGAGTATGGATACGTTCGCAAGGTCTTCCACCTGCTTAGATTTAACTTTCTTAACTTGTTTTACCTTTTTTTTTTTAATCATATACTTTATGCCTGTGTATCCTCAAGTTGGCATAATTTTCTTGATCACGTTTCCGCCATCTGCTGCGCGATACTTCGACTGTTTAATCCTGTTGATTCGTTAGATTATGTAATTTTCTTGATTCCGTGACATGAAGTCGAGTGTTTAGCAGTTCCTTAAAGGTGGAAGTGCTTATTGTTTGTTTGACAGTCGAAAGTTTCTGGCTTTAGTGGTGCCTGTTGAACCAATCGAGAACTGGTACTAAACAAGGGTGATTGGCTTTTGTTTTTCCAACTTACAGAATGCCACCCTCTTATAATTTGGGCAGATCTCTTTCCTGTTGTTTTTCAGACTTTTCTGGCCTGGATCCATTACTTTGTTAACAATTTGTGATATTTTTTACCTCGTTTCTTTTTTTTTTTTGGTTCTGTGGGATTTTCTAACTCAGAACCAGGAAATATTCCATTGCTACTGTTTTTTGCCTCACTTTAGTCTGCACATATGGTTGGTTGCTGTAGATGGTTGCGCATCATTGGTGGTGCTTGTAAATGCTTCTTAGTATTTATGGTTTCGATGGCATCTGTCTTTTCTGGTGTTATCATTCCATTTAACATGTCAAAAAAGAAGGTGTCGCAATCCCAGCAAATCTGACTGAAGGTTCTAGGTTCTAGGTTCTAGGTAGTCTGATGAAGTATGTACTTTTGGAAATAACTCAATAAGTGTAACTTTGGTATAATTAGTGAATGTTACAAAGAGTTGTGTGTGTGCGTGTGTGAGTGTTTTTTTTCTAGTCACAATAGTGGTGTTGATTAGGATTTCATGCTCCATACAATCAGTGCATAAAAGGCGACGTGCCTGAATAATGAACCGAAGTTTGTTTTATGGAAAGGTTTTTTGAATAATTGATTTCTTATGCTCTTTTCTTTCTTTAATTGACTCCATGCTCCTATTGGAAGTAACATTGTCATTGTAAAACATAAGGTAAATTTGGCCACTTGCGAATATTGGTTTTGCCGTTTAATTTTTTATTTGACACTTTGATTTCAACTTTTATTTTTGGATGCATTTCCCTCATGGAATTGCCATCACAAATTTTTTCACACTTGCAACAGTCTAACAGATGCAAAGGGTTTAATGTCAAAATGACAATCTCCTTTTCTTCTGGTGTTACATATTGTTTCTTCATTGCAGGTTTCTGGACCTGTGGTTGTTGCTGATGGAATGGCAGGAGCTGCTATGTATGAACTTGTTCGCGTTGGACATGACAATCTTATCGGCGAAATTATTCGATTGGAAGGGGATTCTGCTACTATTCAAGGTTGGTGTTTTTTGAATCCTTCAAACTATTCTTTTCTTCAATGTTCACCGATCCCGTCCAATGCCAAGCCTTTTAAGACTAGATCTTAGCAATGCCATACTCTTGCCTTTCTGCCGTTGTCCAACATAATCAAGTCTATAAACACTTTTCAAATGAATCAGACAAAAGAGAAAACCCTTGTCTTCTTCCTCATCTGTTTTCAATAATCAAATATAATATGATATCCGGATGATGATTATGGGAGTCATTTTATTCTTTTATTGAAGTTTATGAGGAAACGGCTGGGCTGACGGTGAATGATCCTGTTCTTCGAACACACAAGGTTATTGTCTTCCATTTTTATTCCTGAAGTGTGGAACTTTTGTTTTTTCTAGCTACTTATTATTCACTATACCTACTCCACCAACTTTTTACAGCCTTTATCTGTTGAATTGGGTCCTGGAATTTTGGGAAATATCTTTGATGGTATTCAGGTCTGTAATTTCTATTACTAAAAAAAATGACTTTTATCGTACAATAGTTGTATAGCTGTTTTGCAGCTTGATGTAATGGTGGTTCTTTCTTTTCTGTTTGGTAAAATACTCAATGCAGAGGCCTCTAAAAACCATTGCCATAAAATCTGGTGATGTTTATATTCCTCGTGGTGTATCTGTCCCTGCACTCGATAAAGATACCTTATGGGAATTTCAGCCAAAGAAAATAGGTACTGATTGTTTATTTCATAAATGAATAGATTTAACATCGTTAATTCAAAGTAGAAAATTTGTATTTACACAAAGTTATCCTTGGTAATTAATTTAGTGAAATTTTCAATGGCAGGAGAGGGAGATCTTTTGACAGGGGGCGACCTATATGCTGTAAGTTTGATTGAAATATGCTAATGTACACAGTGAATATCTGACAGTGAAATGCTATTATTCAGTTTGTCTACACTTTGTAATTTGTTGCAATAATCACAATGCAGACCGTATTTGAGAACAGTTTGATGCAACATCATGTTGCACTTCCTCCTGATGCAATGGGGAAGATATCCTACATTGCCCCGGCTGGTCAATACTCATTGAAGGTATTCCATCAAATAGCGCAATTGATGCATATATCTAATATCCCCATCATATTTTTATGTTATAGATCAACTTTATATTCACTGTATTATCTCTCCTATGCAGGACACTGTCCTTGAGCTTGAGTTTCAAGGCGTCACAAAGAAATTTACCATGCTTCAGGTCATCTTTCAAATTATGATTTTTTTTGGGATATGCGTGACTGCTTCATCTGTTGTCGGATGAGTGAAGAGTTCCATTAAATATACTTCCTTATCTGCAGACTTGGCCTGTGCGTACACCTAGGCCTGTAGCTTCAAAACTTGCTGCTGATACTCCTCTCTTGACTGGACAGGTGACCATTCCTACTGAATTATTTTTCCCAAGTTCCCAGCACATCTTCCATTTTCATTATTTTTACTCTGTAAGGGTTACACAAATTGATGCCTTTGTTCTATTCAGCGTGTTCTTGATGCTTTATTCCCCTCTGTACTTGGTGGTACCTGTGCCATTCCTGGCGCATTTGGTTGTGGAAAAACAGTTATTAGTCAGGCTCTTTCCAAGGTGAAGTACATTAATTTTAGTAATCTATTTCATGTGTTGGTAATTTTCTGTGACAAAAATGCACCAGTTATGAAACCTATTTTATTGTGTCTTGTTCTGGTGACATAAATGCAGTACTCTAACTCCGACACTGTAGTTTATGTTGGCTGTGGGGAAAGAGGAAATGAAATGGCAGAGGTATTTAGTTCACTCGCTCATTCAGTATATTGTCATGGCATCTTCATAGTTTAAACTAGATATCAAATGCAGGTGCTTATGGATTTTCCTCAATTGACAATGACTCTACCTGATGGCCGAGAGGAATCTGTCATGAAGCGTACTACACTGGTAGCTAACACCTCAAATATGCCTGTGGCTGCTCGTGAGGCTTCAATTTATACAGGTAACTGAACTGTTATTTGGTTTCTATTCTTAATATATCTGTTTCTTGGAAAATGTTGTTAAAACTTAAAAGTACTTAATCTCATTCATGCGGAAGTGAGTGAGATCCTCTTTATGAGGTAAATTTTCTAGACAAATTCGATCAAAACTTTGTCTATTTTAACCGTACGCAACTTTTTTTTAATTACGTCAAGCCATCACATTTCTTTTAATAATGATGTTAAAACTTAAAAGTACTTAAATCCCATTCACGTGGAAGTGAGTGAGATCCTCTCTATGAGGTAAAAATGCCAGACAAATTCGATCAAAACTTAGTCTTATTTTAACCATTATGGTGACACCAAGGCTCACTTTTTTTCAGTTTCCAGTTGGCTTCATGTTTTATTGATTATATTTTATTACATTTTCATATGGCTTGTAGTGACTGTAAGTTATAGTAAACTATGATTCTCAATCTTCTTAATTCTTAAGCCCTACTTGCTGGAGTGACTTGCTTTTCATTCTACACGTACATATTTGGAGATGTGTGTTACCTCGAAAGAAAAAGAAAGAATCATGGATCAAGTCCATCTCCGTCACTGCAGTCCTCTTTAACCATTAAACGATGGTTTTGTGGAGTAACTCGTGATAATCTTGACTTTTGGATGTTCAGGAATCACAATAGCTGAATATTTTAGAGATATGGGTTACAATGTCAGTATGATGGCGGATTCGACATCTCGATGGGCAGAGGCATTGCGTGAAATTTCTGGTCGATTGGTATGTATCATTTAATTTCTCCACCATAATAATTGGCTTAAGGCAGCGGTCATTGTTAAAACCTCCGCGGACCTGAATTTTTTGAGAATTTTTAATGCAGAAATGCTTTTAAATATCATACTGAATGCATAAGAATATTATCTTTATGCGCAATAATGGTAATTGTTATTATTGACCATAAAACAAGGTGGAAAAACTGTCAGCCAAATGCACAACATTTACTGTGTTTAGTTAACAGAGACTGGAGACATTAACCAACATTTTTCTCATTTCATGTTTAAACGCACTTTTCTTCGGGTTTTTTTTTTTCTCTTTTTACAGGCAGAAATGCCTGCCGACAGTGGATATCCTGCTTATTTAGCGGCACGTCTGGCATCCTTCTATGAGCGTGCTGGTAAAGTGAAATGTCTTGGTGGACCTGAAAGAACTGGAAGTGTGACAATTGTTGGAGCTGTCTCTCCTCCAGGAGGAGATTTCTCAGACCCTGTTACATCTGCAACTCTCAGTATTGTTCAGGTATTAATCCAGATACTGAACAACTTGAAATTATTCTGCGATACATTCTACACAGCAATATATTGCCTTGTTTCAGGTTTTCTGGGGTCTTGATAAAAAATTGGCTCAGAGGAAGCATTTCCCTTCTGTAAATTGGCTTATATCTTATTCAAAATATTCTGGGGTATGTTTTATTTCTTCCAATTATATTTATAGCCTTTTGAGTTTTGAATAATATTGTGTATTTTTTTTGCCACTCTGTTTATGATTGATCCTTACTTGAAATATTTTTTGAACACACCGAAATTCTGAACCTTTTCAAGGCACTGGAGTCCTTTTATGAGAAGTTCGATCCAGATTTCATTGATATCAGGACAAAAGCACGTGAAGTGCTGCAAAGAGAGGATGATTTGAATGAGATTGTGCAGGTTCGTGCTTATTTTAGTTTTGAATTTGCATTTCCATTATAAGTAGGGGGCAAACTATTGAGCTTCTGATGAGACGCTGAGAGAACTCAACTGTGTCTGTGTTTTACATTTCTGGTGGGCAGAATGGTATCACTGAATGCCTTGGCTTGTGTCTCTTTTGGAACAATTTGGAGACTCTACTAAAGGGACATTATTAGCACGTGGAATAAACTAACCTGCACATTCTTTTTCCAATGTTTGGTGGTTACTGCCACCATCAGAAATATGAAGTTTCAATTAGAATGCATATATTTAGAGTTATGAAGCGATCCCTTAAATTGCCCTTGCATATCTTGAATTTGGTTTTTGTTTGGCAATTAACTGTTGCATTTGATTTATACTCAGACAAATGATGCAGATTCCACTTTGTATCTTTAACTTTGCAAGCTGTAGAAATATGATACGAGAAAAGAAAATGGGAGGCTTAAACATCATATTTGAGCTTTAGGATATTTGATTAAAGTCTGGTTATTTTGCTTCTTGCAGCTAGTTGGAAAAGATGCTTTAGCTGAAACAGATAAAATTACCCTGGAAACTGCAAAGCTTTTGAGGGAGGACTATCTCGCACAGAATGCTTTTACTCCGTTAGTGGTTGCTTACATATTTTGACTTGGTATTATTCCCCTTGAAAGTTATTTACATGTTTAATTGGTGACAGGTATGATAAATTTTGCCCGTTCTACAAATCTGTTTGGATGATGCGCAACATTATTCATTTCTATAATTTAGCTAATCAGGTAAAGTAGCTAGTGCATGGATTTTAATGATTCTCGTTTTGATTTTCCGTAAAGAGTTGTTGTAAAAGTAAATAAGTCATATATATATCTGAAGAAAACCTTCATTTATTCTGTTTCCCTGACCTAAAAGATTCCCTAATTAGTATCATGAGTCATGACTACTATGTTATGGAGAACTGTTCAAGATACATTACTTGAGAACTATTTATTTTTGGCATATTAACCAGCAGCTATTGCTTTGAAATGTGATTCCCTATGCAGGCAGTGGAGCGAGGAGCTGGCATGGATGGGCAGAAGATAACTTACACCCTCATCAAGCATCGCCTAGGAGATTTGTTTTATCGTCTAGTGTAAGTGAAACCATTAATAAGCAAAAACCAGTTAACACTGTCCAACATAATTAATATAATTTGATGTTTAGTTTGTAATTTTTCGACAAATTGGTGATCTAGCTTTTAAAAGCATTGGCTATTTGATTTGATTTGATTATTTTTTTAAAAAAAACTGAGTAGACGAGTAAGCCAAATGGGGTAAAAGGTTCGTTCTTGAACATGTTCTGTTGGGGTAATTCAGTGTTTTTGGTTCAGTTTGTTTGGTTTGTGCATCTTGGTTCAGTTTGTTTGTGCTTAAAATTTGTTCACTTAGTACAGTTTGGAGGTAAGTTTTGTTTGGTTGGTGACCAAAATGACCAATTGCACTCACCCGTAATCATCAGCAAGGAACAAAACTTTGTGATGTGTATGAAAATTTAGAGGGGTGAAAAACCTTGTACTGCAGTGTACATTATATGGAGCTTGTGTATTTATGATCATTCTGACTTCTCTTCGCTTCAATGATGCAGGTCTCAAAAATTTGAGGATCCTGCAGAAGGCGAGGAAACCCTGGTCACAAAGTTTAAGAAACTTTATGATGATTTGACTGCTGGTTTCCGCAATCTTGAGGATGAAACCAGGTGAAATCTATCAGTATTTATTGAGGAAATTCATATACAGTGGCAAGAAAAAAAAGAGATCTGCGGGGTTCTTTGTCTGGTCCAATATGGTTTTTTTAGCTTGTACTTTTACGAGTGCCCCATGTTTTGGTGAGTAATAAGAGGGCATCAGCCAAGAGATACATTGTGTTAGTTCTATTGTGGCTTGAATAAGCTGTAGATGTGCAATTATTTATCCATATAAACAATTGATTCAAACAAGCAAGTGTTGTTACTGAAAGTGGGTTCCTAAAGAATTCGAGGGTGAATGGTAAGAAAAATTTTCAATGTTTTATTTTCATTTGGAAACATTTTGTGGAATATAGCAAATTTCAATTCGTGGTTACCAATATATTTCCAATAACTCAGTTCGTCCCCAAAAAACAACAAATTTATGTTTTTTGTAATGATATTAATGTTACGCAGTATTGTTTTTTTGACCAAACTGGGAATTTATATAAACTTATGTCTCAGAAAAGAAGTGCAACAAATATATTGGGTCAAAAGATTTTGCAGTTGTTCATGGCCATTTTCAGTTCGAATAACCCTCCGTAAACTTCACACAAGAATCAAGATGAGATTAATCGCCCGCAATTTTTCTTCGCCTTTGCAAACTAATGAAGTTAAAGGAAAAAATATGTTATCAAAACGCCTATGAGCTCAAACCCATCAAGAGTATATTACCATCACATCTCTATCATGCAAGCATTTGTTGAGTGGTGGTGCTGAAGCAACGATTTGTGTCGGAACAGTTGTTTAATTCCAAATTCTCCGACATATTTCTTTGTTCGAGTCAATTTTGTTCATTTTTCGTCTACTAGTCAACTCATGCATGCTTCTTATAGAGTTTGCCCACCGGTTTTTTCGGACAGATGGTTTTGATCAAGTTTAACCTCAAAGAAATTCAGGTAGATTCTTTCATGTCAAATATATGAAGCTGACTGGTAGACAAACAAACACATGCACAGACCGTTTGGTTATATATGATGAAAAAACCAAAAAAGAATGCGTGGGATGGAGGAAAATGGCTTCTCCGATAACTTCGACTCCACCAACACCTGAAGAAGAAGACGACGATGGCAATTTACCCGTCAGTGTAGGACCTGATCATCACAGGTACTCGTTCCCCTTCGACCACCACTCTCTGCTAACCGAAAACGTCTTCGCTTCCTCATGGTCAGCGTTTTCCTTGGATTATGATCACACCTCCCATCATGAAAACCCCTCTTGTCTGCTGCAATTGTAAGCGTCCATTCGTCTATTCTTAGCCTCTTGATTTGCTTCCTTGAACTGTATACGTTTGCATCGCTCACTATTACACATTTGAAACATTTTTTTTAGTCAGATTTTACTTGCTTGAATAATTGTTGCCTTTATCTGCTTTCATTTTGAGAAATGCAGGTTACAGTGTTTGGTGTTGAAATGTAGATGCTGTTGGCCCTCTGTTTGAGAAATCACAACTCACAAGTACTACAACCAACAAAATATAGGAGTAAATTGTAATATTGTTTTCTAAATTTCCATTTCCATTTCCATTTCCATATGCAACTATAATACTAAATGTATACATATATATATACAGCATGATGAAAGGTTATATAGTATTTCCCCTTGTAAACCACTAGGGTGTTTATTTAGGAACATATCAATTCTTCTCCTCACACTATGTTATTTACAAATATTACAAGTTGCAATGGCAAAACACAGCATTTCCTACAATAGGATGGAGTGATGGACATTACCATATCATATGTATATGCACACAAAATCAACTGGCTCTATCCATGCAACCCTTGAAATCCTTGCTAATCTTTACATCCTTTTCCCTCTTCCTCTTCCTGTGAAGATGAGTCGGTTGATGTTGTTTCATCTTTGGATGAATGAGACAGTGCGTCTGCATTAAAAAATATGGTAAATTTATTCATATTTCATAGTAGAATATAGTGTTGCCACGCCCAAAATAAAATACACTCAAATACAGAAGGGAAAAAATATCTTGTGAAAACAAAGAAAAAATTCAAATGGTTTTGGTCAGATCACAAACTTTCAACAGTAATGCATCAGACAGGGATAACTGTGAATTGTTTTGTCTCATCATTCCCACGGACTGTCAAAATTTCCAAGAAAAAAGAAATATAATGTTGTGATAAAAAACAGAATAAAAATTCATCTACTTATATCATCCATGTCGGTGGATGAGATATACAGCCTCAAACCGTCCTAGTTCAAAACACTAACGGTTCAACTTTGGTCAGATCACAAACTTTCAACAGTAATGCATCAGACAGGGATAACTGTGAATTGTTTTGTCTCATCATTCCCACAGACCATCAAAATTTCCACGAAAAAAAAAGAAATATAATGTTACCATAAAAAAACATAATCACAATTCATCAACTTGTATGAGTGTATCATCAAATCAATGAATGAGATTTACAGCCTCAGACCGTCCTAGTTCAAAAACACTAACAGTTCAACTATCGATATGTCACTTCAGTTGTGATTCCAAGTGTCATCACTGGCCATTTCAGTGACTAATTATACAATCAAAACAAACAAATACAATTTTGAGAAGTAAAATTGCTCATTTGGTAGCAAAAAATAGCTCTTTTGCAGATATTATCACAGCATACTAGAGAAAATATATGAAAATTGCAATAGCTACAATAATGTGTTAGCATAGTATAATAATATAATAAAATACAAATAGATTGAAAATAAGAGTTAGAACAGCAAAAGAAATTGAAGATAAAATCCAGTCCGGAAAAGTATGAGTTTCTGCAGCATTTCACATCAGATCACAAACATTCAGCATAAGTTATCAGACAGGGATAACTGTAAATGATTTTATCATCACTCGTGAATATTGCAGACTCAATAGTTTACAATTCCTGGTGAAAAAAACTAACAAAGCCATTTGTCGAAGCTACTTCAAATCTGTCGTTTCAATAGTTACACAAGCACGGGAAGCCTCAGTCCGTCCTAGTTCAAATCCAAGTCATCATTATTACTGATGTTTATTTCAGGATAACCATAAGATGTCATCACCGGCTTCCACATGTGACTGGACATAAGAATTATAAAACCATAAGGCCCTAAAAATTTGAGCAACACAGATTCTTAACGGGGGATATATTATCAAGATGGCAGACTTCCAAAGATTAAATCAAAAGGGTGATGACAAATTGGGATTTGTTCACATCAACAATCCACGTCATGCCCAGAAATAAAAAAAAACATGCGAAATTTGAAAAACACAAGTCATAGCTCAGAATGAACAGCTAAATGAAAAATGCAGGTATAAAACCAGCAATGGAGGCATCAGATCTTCCTATTCAGCTGAGTGTCATCACACCCAATGTGAATTGGGCACTCCACTGCAAAGAGTACATCATTTGCCAATTCACGCTCATACAGCGTGGGATCAATACACACACCCTAGAACTACAAGGCAGCTAACGAACAAAAGAAACACCCATTATACAGAAGGAGGCACATGACTCAGAGCGCCTCTTCCCTCGATCGAAGAAAAAACGTTACATTTCAATTTTCCATAACTAAAAATATTTTGACAAAGTATTCATACATTAATTTTGGGGATAGGCCATGGACAGACAAAAACGACTAATGGGTGTTTTTTCCACATAAAAGGTGGAACCTTTGGTTTAAACGTGAACGGGAAAATACCATGCCCAGTAGTAAAATGCAACGCTACACGATAGTCATAAAATTTAAAACAAAACTGGACATGGGAAATCGAAAGCTATCAGATTTACCATTGTTAATGTAGAAAGAAGAGGACGGCCAGCCATGAAGGGCTGTGAGGGACAAATACTCCTCATCAGTTAGGGTGTTGGAGAGCTTGTCAACAATCTGCTCGATTCCGTACGAACTTCTGCGGGGCGGGACCCAATAGGAGGCCCCAGGCACGAAATGCAACCAATCCGGTTTGGATCTCTTGATAATGATGCTATGGATCGCGTCCTCGATCCTCTGCACGGCCCTAGCCTCAGCCTCCGCCGCGCTCAGCTCCTTGCTCTGCGGACGGTCTGACAGGAAACGCTGCGCCACAAATCGAATCCGTACGTGATTTTCGAACGGGGAGGCAGATCTAAACAGAGCTTGAGAGACGATTCTTGCCATACGTCGTACGACCGAATTATGTGAACCAATGTATCAAAAACCCGATTCCGTGGTCGCATATATAGAGGAGACGATGACTGCGGCAGAGAAGTAAATATGTAGATTTGGGAGGGGTAATTTCAAAATTTAACATATCGATTTAGGGCTGAGCTGGAAACGACTTGATGATGGGCCTTACATGGACCTCCATAACCAAACAGTCTAAATTTGCATAATGGGCCAGGGCCTCTCCAATTTTTAAAAATATTAATTTAAATTTATTTTATTCGATGTATTAAATATTTATATCCAATTATTCAATGTAAAATAATTCATATTTAATATATGTTAATATACTTGTATATACGAATCATTTTATAGTTTTTCTTTTTAATGTGAAAAATAAAATTTATCTTCTGTTCAAATTTATAATATGATATAACAATGTGATTCTACATTTTTTGTCTTATAAATTAAATTATTTTTTGTTTTTATTTATTTTTTTCATTGAATACTGAGACTTTAAACATATTAATATTTCTGAGTACTTTGCAATTATCTATACTTATTTATTAAGTGAGAAGACCTTAGAGAAACCAACTTGGTCTCTTGGTATGAACTTAATTTGAAATTCAAATTAATTGAAAAAATATATAATTTATGGTCTTTTAACATACTCCTCATATATTTATGGCTAATATTTAACCCAAAAAACATTTATTTTTTGTTCCCATAAATTTATTAGATTTTTTTCAAAATTAATTTTAATAAAAAAAAACAAATTTTTCGTCACACACAACGTGTGTGCAAATACACTAGTTTATGTGATTTGTCAATTTTCTGACGTTACATCAACATATTTATTAAAATTAATTAAAAAAGACAAAAAAACCTAAACATGATTAAACTTACATAATTAAAATCTAAAATTGAATACTCTCGTTATCAAATTACATTGGACGAGGAATAGGATGAAGTTGGAAAAATATTACAATTTGGTTTAAAATCAGTGTTCTAAACCTCTAATACAAAATGCTATTATTATTATTATTATTATTATTATTATTATTATTATTTGACAGGCAATACAAAATGTTATTTATTGATTTAATTAACATATGTGCACTCTTACAGTTGGGATTTTTTTTTTTTTTTAAACCACAGTTGGGAGTCTCTTTTGAGGAAGCAGAGGTGTTCCAAGAAAGAAAATTTGGCAATGGCGGAACCCTAAGCCATTTTTCGAGAGGGTTAGTTAACTGAGGAGAAATTTTTCACAGATCATTGGATCATAATCTGCTTGCTGATTCTACTGCGATTTATCGATAAATGCGACGCTCTCGTATTCTGTCTCGCCTTCGTTGTGGCCAATTTCATCACCAGCACAGCTTGTTGAGCTGCTCCGCTTCCCAAATCATTACCACCGAGGAGAATCCGGTTTCCCCGGAGAACAAATCAGGCCATCTTCAAAACAAACACTTTAACAATTTTTCTGCTCAAAGGAAGGGATTTGCACCATTTGGGATATTTTTGAGGCCGAATTCGTCTTCTATCCTACATTCAGCTGACTTGACTTTACCTTGTTTTAGTTACCACCAGCGTCATGACACGCGAAGTAAACGAATTCCCCTTTTTTCTGATGGACTATTTAATCTTGTTTAGTTTTGGTAATTATCGTGCGAGTTTAAAGCCGGTACTACAATTTGGCGGTTTTCCTGCAGGTTTTCTCACTAGAGCTAAAAAAATCGAGGCTATCGAGGTGGATGGTCACAGGTAATTTCTGGTGGTGTCCCTCTCATTTCAAGGAGGTTTATTACGTTCTTGCTTCGTTTCTGGAACTTGACAAAATTTTCTGGATTGAATTTTTTTTACTTTGCAAATGTTTTGGTCTTGGTTTCCTTGCTCACCCGATATGTTTGTTTGTTTTTTTTTTTTCAGCCAGCGAGCAGTGACAACAGCATTATGGTGCAACTTTCTTGTGTTTTCTCTCAAATTTGGTGTCTGGTTATCCACCTCAAGTCATGTTATGTTGGCTGAAGTCGTGCATTCTGCTGCAGATTTTGCAAATCAGGTCATTGTTTATTTTTTTCTTTTTTGGTAATTTTATCTATTTATTTAGTGTTTGAATATATCAGAAACAAATAATATAATTCATGCTTATTTATAGGCTCTTCTCGCATATGGTTTGAGTAGTTCACGCCGTGCCCCTGATGCTTTGCACCCGTAAGTATTCCTTATTATAGAGCAAGCATCATGAACAAATTGAAGGAAAAAAATAGGTAGCTTTCAACTTCTTTTAATTATGAAACCTCAAGGAGTCCAATGCACTTTGAAGCTATATAGATGGAATAATTATATAAGTTGGTTGTTTCCATTTGCATCTTTTAAGATCTCAGTCTCACACCTAAGCTTGTTGTAATGGTGACAAATTCCATATTTTGCCATACAGTCCTATGAAGGGCTTAAATGGGGGGTTCGACCTGGCACCATGGATCTGATTAAGACAATATATATATATGTATATACATATATATGATTTAATGATTTCAACTGTTATCTACCATGTAGCATAGTAACTCCTTTCATTGTGATGAAGCACCAGCTTTAATAAATCTGAATGCGTCATGTTGGGAGGAAATATGGTGGTCTAAAGATGTTGAACCTTGTGCCTTAAATTATCTCAGATACGGCTATTCCAAAGAAAGATTTGTTTGGTCGTTGATATCTGCTGTTGGTATATTCTGTCTTGGCTCTGGAGCTACAATCATTCATGGCATTCAAAACTTGTGGACTTCTCAGGTAACGTACCATGGACATTGTTAAAAAAAATATCATTTTATTAAACGGCATTATTTTATAGGGATATGTGATGTAAAATTAGCATTTTTTTTCCAGCCTCCTGAACATATAGAGTATGCTGCCTTAGTGATTGGTGGATCATTCATTATAGAAGGTGGGATTCTCATTTTACATGTTTGGCTGCTGGATTTACTACAAATCAGTTTTTCATTGCTTGTTTATACTTTATAGTTATTAGATTGACTATGGTTTTGTTTCAGGTGTTTCTCTTGTTGTGGCCATCCATGCTGTTAGAAAAGGTGCTGCTGCAGAAGGAATGAAAATGAGAGATTACATCTGGCGAGGTCATGATCCAACGGCTGTTGCTGTCATGACAGAGGTTGTAGCTTTCCCATTTTGGTAGTTCACATTTTTTATTTTTTTAAAAAGTGAAATAGCATAGAGTAAAGATTCATAATGATTGGAAACATTTCGGCTGATGTTGGTATATCTATACATTCATCTGATGCTTCACTTCATGTCATATTTGTTGATATTTGAGGGCATAGGTATTTATAATGTAACAATGGAGCATGCTAAAGTGCAGAAGAATTGTTTTATTCCAGCTATTGTGAGTTAGATTTTGTCGTGCGGCATCATAGGAGAAAAAAAAATGTTTCTGTAAGAGATGGTATTTGTTTGTATTTAGAAAATTCGCTGAAGGCTTGACAGCTATAGCTGTCATGTTGTTGGAGACCACAAGCAAGAAACAATATTCTCAAGTTATGTTGGTGATACTTATATCAATTTCAATTATGCAGGATGGTGCTGCCGTTGCTGGACTGGCCATTGCTGCTGCATCACTAGTGGCTGTTAATGCCACTGGAAATGCAATTTATGATCCCATAGGTTCAATTATAGTGGGCAACCTTTTGGGCATGGTATATATTTATTAACTCTGTGTCTCCGACTCCTGATCTGCATTTTTTAGTATTACTGTTCAAAAGGATGTCAAAGAATAAAAAAGAAGCACTAGCATATAGTTGTACACAGTTGGTCATTAATTGTTTTTAATCTTTTATTCAGACTAGAGTATAAAATGGTTAGAAAATAATCAATCATTAAAGCTTCTTGGATGGTTTAGATTGCAGAATAGTTTTTAGTAAAAAATCAATAGTTTACTTTCAAGAAAGCTTTGAATAGTGTAAATCTCAATGCTACATTAACAACCTATTGGGTTTGGTGTGTCGGAGAAGAATTTGCTCAATGACTACGGAAAATAAACAATGTGAATGAGAATGTTGCAACTTACGTTTAACAATTTGAATGCTACTTACAATTTTCCTCCTTATTCATCTTTGCAAGATTGATGAATGGGGAACAGCTGTCGTGATATTGAGCCTTAATTTATGACGTATACAATGCAGGTTGCAATATTTCTGATTCAGAGGAATCGTCATGCTTTGATTGGTAGAGCGATCGATAACAATGATATGGAGCGAGTTCTTCACTTTCTCCAAAATGACCCAGTATTTGGAAATACGAACTCCTAATTTTCTTGCTTGTAACAAATGATATCCAGGCTGAACCTATGGTGTTTTTGCCGTAGGTTGTCGATTCTGTTTATGATTGCAAAAGTGAGGTGATTGGGCCTGGATTTTTCAGATTCAAGGCCGAAATAGGTAATAAATTGGTTTGTATTTAAAAATCATCTCATCCAAAAATAAATATCATCTTGATATACACATAGTACGACTTACTTTTGCCTGTTGATAGTCCCATCCCAGTTTTCCACAGTTTCTGAATGATATAGTTTGATTGTGTCACAGACTTCAATGGTGTAGTGTTGGTGCAAAACTATCTAAAAAGAACTGGGCGTGAAGAGTGGGCTAAGCAGGTGATCTCAAAGTCCTAAACTTTATGCACTTCAGAGATCTGCTTTCTAAATTATTGCTTGTGGACTGATTACTATCTATGCCTATTTCTTTAAATTTCGTTTCTTATGAGAGTATGGTGATCTTGGTTGTAAAATAATGAGTCTACTGTTAATTCTTCACACAGACTTCAGTTCATACCAGAACTGTGCAGCTATGGAACACGGGAGAAGCAATAGCATAACCTTGCATATCTACTTCTCATGCCACTAATATCTTGCTCTATTTCCTGTCGATTCTTTTTAGCATTTTGCTGTGTATTTCTGCTAATAATTATTCATAATTTATCCAATCCTGATTTATGTGATTTGATCAGTTTCGTGAGGCTTCCAAGCAAGGAGATGATTCTGCATTGCTCAAGATCATGTCAAACTACGGTATGCGACAAAATAAGCAATCACGATTTGCTAGTGCCGTGTAACAACCATGTTCATTGTCTTTTGTGGCAGGTGAGGAGGTTGTTACGGCTCTTGGGAGTGAAGTAGATCGACTGGAAAAAGAAATCCAGGAAATAGTTCCTGGTATTAGGCATGTAGATATTGAAGCGCACAATCCAATCCTATAAGCCCATCACCCTGATAATAATATATATATTGTTGGTTGCGGCATGCATAATTGAACCTTGAAATTTGTTCACTCCAGGTGATATCAATAGGTAGCCATTGTATTTGCGCTACTGCCTAATGTGAATAATGAAATCATTATATATTTGAAGCTGGATGGCGTATCACCGGAAGTTGATTTTCTCGTTGCCCTTGCTAACTGATACGGGTGTTGAAATTCGAGTTAGAAGGATTACTCTTTTTCTTTTTTTCCTAACAAAAATTATGACTCTTGAAAAAATTCTCATACGTATTGAGAATTACATGTAGTGGGAATAATGCTCAACTTTCATAAGCAAAGCTTGATTCTATACGTGGTTGATCCTCCATGACATCATTGTGGTTGCAAATTATTTAATCCGACTCATTCTTGTCTTGCTGCTTGTTTATTAATTGGATAAACAATAGGCTAGAGTATTGTTCCATAAGAAACAAAAATTTTCACAGGATTTCAAAAAGCAGTGAGTTAAGCAAAAGCACGTGAAATGACGAGTTCTTGTTTAATGTATGGTATAAAATCTGAATGTTGTGGGTACGTCTGAGATGGGTAAAATGCAGGTAAGAACTTATGTTTGACTTGACAAAAAAAAAATACTTATATTGCATTAATATAAGCAAGCCAGGCTCTTTAACTGTTGGGTAGGTGTGGATTCTTACACTGGCGGTAAAGTTTGGTTGGAATCCGGTGGACTTGTTTTCACTTCGCTTGTTGCCGTTAGGTAAAGAAACAATGTAACCGTGAAGAAAAGGAAACTAAATTTATATTCGGTCTCTGTACGTTTTAAGTGTGTCCTAAATTTTCCCCACTCCTCTGTTGTTGTAAATATATATCACGATAAATATTTTTGTTATAAAACCATAACAACCTTGATCCAATAATGATGGAAGGATTTCACGGAATGGATAGCTTAAATTCTGCTCGAGAAATTCTGAAGAGCAGCATAGAAAAATCAAGGAACGTGGCCATAGCAATTCAAGAAACTGGCTCAAGATTGAAAGAAACAAGCGATGAAGTGGCATTTTTACAAGCTGCTATTAAAAAGATGGCTCGTGAATGTGCTGTTTATGAGATTAGAGATCCCATTGATCGAACCCTTGGGCCTGCTGCTGCTGTTCTGAAGGTCTTGGACGTGGTACGTGAGCTGCAAGATTCATTACTGACGACGGACCCTCGAACCAATTTGCACCCCTATCTTGCCAATGTCAAACGCTTTCAAGAGGCGGAAAAGCTTCTTGAGGATAACTGCAGATTGGTTGTCCTGTGGCTTGATGATGTGATGCAACTTTTGAAAACTATTCAAGCCGCTGATGATGATTGGTACCTTGATAATGTCTCAAAAGTCATGAAAACATTCATGGCACTGCAGGGGAGAGGCGCTTGTGCTTGCCAAAATGGTGGGGTTTTGGGTTATGCCCTTGACAAGTTGGAGAGTGCGTATGTGCATCTCTTGACGGACTATAGTTCTCCATTTCCAGCCCAGGAATATTATGAGGATTACTCGAGCGTATGTTACTTTCCAGTTAATTTTATTCAAGATTTGCGGTCTATTACTGAAGTATTGGCAGCTAAAAATAGGCTTCACAGATGCATATCAATATTCGCTGGGGTCCGGAGTGCAAATGTTCAAGCTACTTTACAATCCCTCAGTACCGATTATGTTTCCATACAATTATCTGAATTTGACAGTGTTCAAATTGTGGAGGGCCATATTGATGTGTGGGACAAACACATGGAGTTTTGTGTGAGGCATTTGTTACAGATGGAATACAAGCTTTGCAATGAGGTGTTCAGGAAAGCTGGATCCGAGGTATGGACTAACTGCTTTGCAATGATCACATCACAATGCGGGTTCAATGACATTTTCAATTTTGGAAGCAGTGTTACTAAATGCAAGAAAGATGCAATCAAGCTCTTGATGCTGCTGAAAATATTTGGCACATTAGACAAACTGCGGTTAAGCTTCAACCAACTGTTCGGAGGGAAATCTTGTGTTGAGATTCGAAATCATACGAGGGATCTTGTCAAGAGAGTTGTTGAAGGGACATATGAAATTTTCCGGGAACTTTTGACGCAGGTGGAGCTGCAGAAAGAAACTAGCCCACCACCAGATGGTAGTGTCCCAAGAACAGTTCGCTTCGTTACTGAATACTGCAACCAGCTTCTCGATTATGATAATAGCTTACTTCTTAGGCGTATTTTGGAGATACATCAAGAATGGAACAACACGAGATTAGAAGAGGGCTTGCTTTTTAGCGAAATCAGCAACATAATGGGAGCACTTGAGCTCAATTTAGAGAGTTGGGCCAAAAAATACGATGATTCGGCGCTCTCCTGCCTTTTCATGATGAATAGTTGTTGGTACTTGTGCAACAATAACAGTGAGACCAAGCTTGGAGAGGTGATGGGTCATTCTTGGTTTTGGGCAAAAGAAAAATCAATGGAGTATTATGTTGCATTGTATTTGAAAGAAAGTTGGGAGAAACTATTGGTGGTTTTAGGCGAAGAGGACCTAGTATTGTTCGATGGGGGCAGGGCCATTGATCGTGATCTTGTCAAGAAAAGAATTGGTATGTTCTGTGACGCCTTTGATGGCATGTATAAAAAGCAATCCAAATGGGTATTTTTGGACGAAGGCTTAAGATTGAATACATGCCATCTTGTTGCAAAGGCTATTGTTCCATCTTATAAGAGCTATTTGCAAAAAAATTTGCCCGAGTTTGATATGGGAAACAGTGTAAGGTACACAGCTGAGAGCTTAGAGAATCTAATCAATTCTTTGTTCCAAATGAAACTGGGAAAATTTGAAGGCGTTAATTGCACAGATATGCTTGGCGTAATGAAGAATGATGTTATCGACCACTTCTCCTCCACCCCTGCAGCAGCATGATTTGATCAAGCAAAACACTCTTACCAGGGTTCAATTCGACACATAACATGACTAACTAGACCACTAGGATGATCTCCAAGAAATGTAATTTTCATTTTATTAGCTCTTTCTGTATTGAGATTTCAGATTTATTTGCAACATGTAAACCCTTATTCCTCAGTCCTCCTTTGATCGAGGGGATTTCGGTATTACTTTGGCCATAGTGTTTAAAGATTGTCGCTCGAAGGCCTGCAACTTACAGATGCTGGCAACCGCTTTATTTTCAAGTTTGTTTTAGGTGTTGGAATGCATAAACTTAACTAGCTAAACCACTAGGATGATCTCCAAGAGTTGTAGATTACCATACTCCTCTGTTCGAGAGGTGCTAATCAAGCGGCTAATGAACTTGCAAGAAGAAGCTTACAAAATGGAAGCAATCTGGTTTATTTGAATGCAATTCTCTTGTTTTTGAACTCCTCTGTACTTCATACTTATTGTCGTGTTAATGTCATTCACTATTTCTTCAAAAAGAAAATAAGAAAAAAAGAGTTGTAGAATACATGAAAAGCGCTATATACATTTCATTATTAAACAAGAAACTTCTTTCAGATGCAACA
This sequence comes from Henckelia pumila, assembly GCF_033568475.1. Taxonomy (NCBI): domain Eukaryota; kingdom Viridiplantae; phylum Streptophyta; class Magnoliopsida; order Lamiales; family Gesneriaceae; genus Henckelia; species Henckelia pumila. The sequence continues at coordinate 94,416,040 of NC_133120.1, read as the reverse complement.
TTCCTTTGTTGTGTACATCATAATCTCCCTATGAATCAAAGAATAGAACACAATACAACATGACTCCATCGTTAGGCAAAATCCTTCATCCACAACCAACAAGACAATCTAGTTGAAGGACCTCATCTTTATCTCATCCGCTCCCTAAGTAACTTCAGACCAACATGCCTGAAACAAGAGAAGACCCCCAAAAAATTAGTAATAATAAAATCTTTGAGCTTTTTAAGAAAAGTTGTACTTCATTCAGAGCACAGACAAGGCTGGATATTTACCTTCCCATCATCAGAAGAGTAGCCTGAGGATTTGTACCAGGTGACACTTTAAAGATTGAACCATCAACAACTCTGAGACCATCAATTCCTATCACTTTGAGATTCTTATCAATTACCTTTCCCACTAGGCATCCACCATGGTAGTGCCATATGGTGCTTACCGTACGCCTGCAGAACTCTCTCATCGCTGCATCGTTTGACTGATCTACAGGCAATTCAGGCCCAACGTATCTAAACTCTCTAGATCCAAACCATTCATGAAACTTGAAATCATCCAAAGCTCGGCTTCTCAAAATGTCACCAATTTTTCGCGTGCCATTCACACACCTCTCAAGATCATCAGGATTACTGAAGTAATTGAAACGAACAGTGGGATTCACTCTCACATCTGTGGATGATAATGTTAGGGAACCGGCGGACAGCGGCCCAATGATTTTTTCCATTAGAGTGGCAACAGTGAGATAAACCGAAGTGCCAGGATTTCTTATGAAGACCGGTCGAGCAGGGGATGCAAAAGGGACAATGTTTGAGGCTGCCTCCAGATAAGCCCCTAAACCTGTGACACCCACAACTTGAATCAGAGAATGATCCAGAGGAGTTGGTGGCACAATGGAGATACCATTTCTGGGATTATCGTACAAAAAACGGCCAACATACGGCGAGTGGTGTGCAATTGGAATTCCCCATGAAGCCAGATAAGGCCTTGGCCCAACTCCACTCAGCAGCAGGAGCTGAGGACTGCCAAGCGCCCCTGCACACAGCAAAACCTCGCCACCATTTACCACCATTGCGTGGTGGTACCGGCCCATTTGATCACGAAATACCACCCCAATAGCTGATTGCTTCGCATTAGAATACGAGGATGAAGATGCCAGCAGAATCCTCTCCACACTGGCGTGCATCACCACCTTAATGTTTGATGGGTTTGCATAGTTCAAGAGATCCGCTGCACTATGTCTTGTACCAAAGCTATCAAATGTTGAACCCCCTATTTTGGTTCCCAAAACATGATCTAAACGGAAATCATTGTAAGGGTCAATCCCAGCTTCCAACATCCCATCTCTAACCGCAGATTGCCAGTTCTTGAGCTCCGGCCTGAAAACTATAGTCTTCTCAACCCAGTCATATGACTGATTAACCACCCTGAGATCCCAATTAATCCCTGAATTTTGGTAAAAATCTTGATCCGCTCTGCTATAGAAACCAGCATTTATCGCACTACTACCCCCAAGAACCCGACCTCGGGCATTGGGGACTCCATCTTCAGATGTAAAGGCTTGAGCAGGGGAATCATAGGCATCAACTTCCATTAGGGTTTGGAGAAATCCGTCTTGAGTCATTAAATTCGGCTGCCCATGAGGAACACCCCCTCTCTCAAGAACAAGAACCCGGAAATGTTCAGATAGGGTAGCAGCCAATGGACAGCCTGCAGTGCCACCTCCCACTATGATGTAATCATAATAATCCTCTGAGGGAAACTCCGTGGCGTTTGACACGAACCCCATATAAACTGGACCTGCAAACACAGCATAAAATATCATATCAATACAGTTGATTCCAGGAACTCAGTGAAAAAGAAGAAAAAGAAGAAGGAATTATCCATGAAATGGAACAAGAAATTGAGAATAAATCAAGCCTTAAATCAAAAAGAAGAATAAAAGACAAGAAGTAGCGGAAGATCATTACTTTGTTGAGAGTGTAATATGGGTAGGGAAATGAGAGTGTTGAACATCAAGAAAACGAAAAATGGGGGCCAAAGAACATATGGTATTTCCGCCATTGTTGTAAAGTTTAGAATTTTTTGGTCCCGATGATGAAATAGTAGATGTGCGAGAGAGGAAGAGGAAGTGTTCTGGGGTTTGCAGGTGGAGTAGAGAGACGAGCAGTAGAATTTCGGTGGGAAATTCAGTTCAATTTTGACGCATCTGTCCAACGGCTTCAAAGCCTTCAATTTATTATTAATTTTGATAGATTAAGAATACCTATTTTTAATACAAAATTTAGATTTTTTCAAGAATATTATCTAGAAATAATTTAGATGACATCGACAAAATTGAGTCTTTAGTTTGAAAATTTAGTGGAATAAAATCTTGTAAATAACAATTTTATTTTTGCGTTTTATGGATATGAATTTTGTGGAAAAAGGATAATGAAATAAATAATTTACTTCTTAAATATAACCCAAACAGATGATGGGCTACTTAAAGACGGAAGCCCGACTTTGATTGGTGGTGCCTTGCTGCAGAAGTTAAACACAATTGCCCACAAAAGTCGCATTCGTTTTTAAGTGCTGAATTTCATAATCTTGACAGAAAATTTATGCGGTTGGAGTGATTGTTATTTGCTATTTTGAGTTCCCAATTCCCAGGTACTTCCATATTTTTTAACATCTTTCCGCTTCGTGTAATTTGATTGTTGTGTTTTTTGGTAAATTCACAAGAGAGTTCTTGAGTCGTTAATGATTTTTCCTTGCAGTCGTTTTACGATTAGGGAAGATCTCGTACCCTTGGTCCGTTTTTCTACTCTATTGTTATTTAATTTCCAGACGAAACTGATACCAGGACTAAGTTAATCTTGGTGATGGCAATCAATTAACATATTTGTGTAGTTTTTTAATCAACTTTTATGATTATGATTTGGTTAGATGTTTGGAGGACTAGAAATTATGTGGCTCTATTTGATTATAGTTAACTTATTGGAATATATCCCTCACCAGTTTGGTTGGGATTTCGGGCAATCGACATGGACCTTAATGATCTTAACAAAGTTTGGGAAGTCAAGCCTCTACAGAAAGTCAGGGAAGATGAAGCCAGGGAAATTCTTGAAAAGGTAGCGAAGCAAGTGCAACCCATCATGCGGAAAAGGAAGTGGAAAGTCAGGGTTCTTTCTGAGTTTTGGTAGAATGTGGCTTTCTTTATATTCCCTTTATGTTTTTTACTCTTTTGTTACTCCTGCCTAGTCCATGTGCTTATCGTGAGACATAATTTGCAGGCCAGCGAATCCATCTCTTTTAGGGTTGAATATTGGAGGAGGTGCAGAGGTTAAGTTGAGACTGCGCAGGCCGAACAACGAGTGGGATTTTTTCCCTTATCCACAGATTGTCGACACCATGCTTCATGAGCTCTGTCACAACGAATATGGCCCACATAATGCTGATTTCTACAATCTTTTGGATGAAATTAGAAAGGTTGTGATTTCAATTTTCAATACAGCACCCCTTTATTTTTGGTGTGGTTGGCCTCTTGACTCTATTGCTTTTCTAATGTCTTTTCTTCGTTCAAAGTTCTTATCTTTCGGTTATAGAAGCCCGGCAGATGGATGTCTATTATGTTCTCTAGATTGTGTATGTTAGATGTTTCTTCTGTGATTGATCAATTAGCATAGGCATTCATCTGATATGGATTGATATTCCCTTCTTCCTTCTGCTAGATGGTTATCATTCATTTGATGAGATTTTCTCGTTCTTTAGGAATGTGAAGAACTTATGGCCAAAGGCGTTACCGGCAGTGGGCAAGGATTTGATCTTCCGGGGAGAAGATTGGGTGGGTATTCTCGTCAGCCTCCTTTATCTTCCCTCCGCGAGAAAGCTCGGGCTGCTGCAGAAACCAGAGTACAGCGTGAAGGTTTATTGCCTCATGGGCCTAAACGCCTTGGTGGTGATAGCAGCATTAAAGCTGTACTAAGTCCAATCCAAGCAGCAGCTATGGCTGCAGAAAGAAGATTACATGATGATCTGTGGTGCGGATCCAAATCAGTTGAGAGCGAGGGGTCCTCTAAAAACTCGGAAATTCCAGTTACACAGGGCGATAGTTCTACTCAAACTTCATTTGTTGTACCCGTATCCATCCAGGGTAGAAAAGATGATTTGATGTGGCAGTGCACAACCTGCACCTTGTTAAATCAGGTAAGATTCACTGCTCCCGGCTTCTCTTTTGTTTCGACTTTGGTGGTGGTTAGTCACAAAGTTTTTGGCCTCCATACTTGATCAACAAATATCTTACAAGCTCGTAGTTAGTAGCACAGAGACAAGCTATTAGCCATTCACGCTATTAGCCATTCTTTACACCTCACGCCGCTTGTATATACACTAGTTTCTTTAATCACGTCCCCCCCTTTCATCCACCCCATGGTCTCGGGATGTTTGATATTTGGATTCTACTGATACAGTTTATTGATTACAGACACTAGCTCTTACATGTGAAGCTTGTGGAGCCCCAAAGGATATAGACGTGGGCGATAACAAGAAGTTAAAAGTCTGGTCGTGCAAATTTTGCACCCTAGATAACAGCATTGAAGCAGATAGATGCATGGCTTGTGGGGAATGGAGATACTCTTATGGCCCTCCTATCTCCACTCCTGGCCCGTATCTTGGTACATGCAAGAATGATTTGTATAATTAATATCACCGCGCTTGCATGTCCGATTTAGTCTGTATCACATACTTTGTATTCATGTACCTACAAAACTTGGTAAATTTTAGCCTAAATTTTGTTGGTTCTGTCATCTATAAGAACTTTAATTTTATGAAATAGAGAATCTAAATCCAAAGCAGCACTAAGTTCCACCCATTCCAAAGGCAGTAGACCGTGGCCCAAAAAGCTTCAAGGCAGGCGAGCCTCGACAAGGTGAGATGTATCTCTATAGGCCTTCTTTGAAGGGTTGTTGTATGATAGCTCATCTGAAGCCATGCACGAATATCGTCCCACATACGCCTACTAAACTGGCAGGAAAAGAGAATGTGATCTAGCCGCTTGAATTCTGTGCTACAGAAACAACATGGCTTGTCTGAGACGAATGGAGTTAAGGCGCTCCCTTAGAACGCGAGAAGCTGTAAGCCTTATCTACCGGGGACGGGGAAAATTTTTTTTGATGTCCTTGAAACCATTTTATGGAAGTCTTTTTGCGCTTGTTTTTAGGAAAGTTCTATAGTCCACTCGAAATAACACAACTGATAGATGATAGTCATGTGTGTCATTTGATATGTGTGGACCACACATCAAATGAACGATGGATTTTACACCAGGTGAGTGAGATTACCCTGTGTGACATAGAATTTACCTTGTTTTTACATAGGCATGGTTTCTTGTCTGGCTTGAAATGACTTTGGGTGCACTGCAAGAAATATAACTCTTTTGTTCACATGAATATGGTGAATTGATGATTGGTCAATTGTTTGGCACATTGGATTTAGCCGCAACACGTCATATTCTAATTGGGCATAGGCTTCTTTTGTTTTTGCCCTTTTGTCAGTTTTCTTTTTCTTTAAAAAAAAACCAATTGTATTTGGGCTGCAAGGCCCGATGCTCGTTTGTATTTTTCAGTGAGTTGTTGGATGTTGTAGTTGATAATTGATCTCTATTGTAATTTCGAAGTCATTAAACTTGAAAATTTCCAGAGTTCATTTGTCTTTTAGGTTTACACTTTACACGAACATCTTATATAAAATTAAATAATATGATGCGTATTATTATTTTTTTGTCTTCACTAGTTCACTTATTAAGATTCGTGATATTTTCGGCATTGTTTTCATAATTGAAACGTTAATTGAACTAGTAAACTCTTAAAACTGATTTAATCGACCGGAATGTTGTTATATTATATTAAAAACCTTAAATTTGTGTTTATATATAATAATAAATATATATTTATAAAATTTAAAATAAAGTTCAACATATATATAATCAAAATATTAAATATAATTGTATATATTTTTGAAACAAAAAAATAAATCAACGTAAGCTCGGATATTATCAAAAAATATATCTTTAACGTGGTTCAAAACCAAATAATCAAATATAACAAAAAATAAAATATTAAATATAGGAAATAAATTTTTTTTGAAGGGATATAAGAAAATACAAAAAATTCCATTTTTTTTTAAAATTTGGAAAAAAAAACATGTCGAACTATCGGACTGGTTTTTTGAACCAGTTCAAGAGTACGACCAGTTCTGATTGGTCTTGATTAGTTACGAGCAATTTAATTTTAACCGTAAAACTATTTTTAGAGTTGGTCCGAATCGATTTGGATTGAATCGACCAGTTCGATCCAATTTTAAAAAATATGTGTTCTAGATATAACATGAATGAAGCTGGGACGTCAATATTGTCTTTGTCAACAATACACAAGGGAATTACGTAATTAATTCTTTACATATATGCGAGTAATAAAATCCAGATTTGACTTTGCAGTCCTAGCGGATAATAAAGTAAAAGAAACGAGAGTTGAAAATTGAAATATGTTATCCAACAACAAATTACTTGTTCTCATTGCCACATTTTCCTCGAATATGTATAATTACATATAATCTATTAAAAAGAAATGGTTCACTGCTTTCGATAAAATTTATGATCTTCATTAGTCATTTTAACTTAAGAGTAGAGAAAGATTATTTTTTAGGGAAAAAAATACTTTGCACTAATGATTTTTTTTAGAAGACTTTGCACTAATGATTTCAAATTAACGAAATAATTTGCAAGTTAATCAGATAACCTCTATGAAGGCTTTTGCATTTGGTTAAGTAGTTCTATTAGATCGAGTCCACTTAATCGCAAGCCAACACAGAGGTTAATTGTTGGTGTATAATATCGACACGATATGATATGGAAATGGAATTGGCAATAGCTACAACCCACCATGTGTCATCAAACTTAATTTTTATTTTAAAAAGAAATAAAATTAAAAATATTAATAATAATTTTTATTTATATACTACCATATTTAAATCAAACTTTACAAGTTCTGACAAGTAATAGCGTGGGGACCCGGGTTGCTAATCTTATCTTAGGGTAATTTATTGTAATTAACAATTAAACAAGTACTTAAAAGAATTAAAGAAATAAGAGCTAAAAAAAAAAAAATTAAAAGGCAGGGTCTCGCTCGATCGGTGAAACTTGGCCGATCGAGCGAGCTCAAATGCTCAAAAGCTCTGTTTCCAAATTCGAGGCCTCGCTCGATCGGTAACATTCTATCGATCGAGCGAGAACAAAACTCGCTCCCTCTGCCAAGCCAATTAATGGTCTCGCTCGATCGGTAAACTTTAACCGATCGAGCGAGCTCGAAATGCAGAGAATTCTGTTGTCAAACTTCTGCTGTCAAAGTATGGAAAAATCAAACATAAACCTTTAAACATGCTACCAAAGAAGATACATGCTATCTCATAATATCTTACAAGCTTCCAAACATAAGATACATAAACTACCATGTATTCCAAACCACAATATACAAAGTTCTTGTATTATTTTTCGCATGGTTTAACAACTCAAAATACATGTCTTGCTACTAAAACCCGTGTCCTCACTTGCTATGCTTCTATCTTGAGCTATCCTTGTCTTTTCTGACTAGCTCCTGTCCCACCTATTGTCATGCACACATACAAAACAAAGCAATAGCCGGATAACTCCGGTGAGAATAAAATCCCAGTATAAACAACATAACATGCAATAAAGATAGCATCTCATCTAATGCTATAACATACATGCAATGCATGTTTGAAGAATAGGCTATCAAAACTGCTATCAAATGCTTGGTTCTTTGGGATCCCGAGGAATAAAATAACTATCAAACCACCGACACTCCCAATCGAGGCGGCATCAAGTATTTTAATCCTCTGACTTTGGTGCAATTATAGAGAGTCTTCTGGCTCTGGAAGCGAATGCTGCAATCCATGCCACTCAACTACAATCCGCCAAACATCATATGCACTCTAGGCTTTAAACCCTCTGTGCTTATTAGGCTGAAGTTTAAGATGAATGCAACATATACTGTATGTATTAAAGACTATAAAACATCTTGAACAACTAATCATATAAGCAAGCAAAGCAAGTAAAACATCTAATCACATAAAACATATAAACAATTAAGTATGTGATTAGCAAGGAAATACTCGAAACGATAGCTATTTCGAGTGTTCTATCCCATCTGGATTAGCTGTCATTTATACCTTTCAATAACACGTCTGAAAGTACTTCAAGTCTTCAAAGACATCAATGATAAAGCATATCAAACGGTTGCTCAAGTTCTCAACTCAAACTCAAATACAATGCTAGCAAACCTTGCTTCAACTTCTTCTCGTTGCGACTCGGCACTCTCGATTCGTAAATATTCGATTGAAAGCTGAGAAATAACATGTCAAAGAGCTAACAAGATCAGATGCAACTCAAACCATGCTTCTTTGAATCAATAATATCAAAGTCTTGACATTTTGCGAATCGACGGCGTAACGGCTACAAACCGGCAATCCAAACAATATCCAAAACAAGATATCAATCCCAACAACTCATTATATCAACTCAATCCCATCAAAAACATCATATTCAGATAAGGTAGGGTTCGAATTTAGCTTGCTAAAATCATATAAAATCCGAACGATAGTCTTTTTCCGAACCGTCTGCGAATACACGATCGGTACAGCTGATATACGCATATATCGTAAAATCATAATTTTCCATCTTCAACATAAAAATAAAATCTGAGAAAAGTGAATGAAACTTGTACCAAAACGAAGGTCTCGGAGCGGTGATCGTAGATATATATTTCTTTTGAATTTCTGACTACCGGATCGCGAGTTATCGAAGCTTTTGCGGAATGAAAAAAATGAAAATGGCGTTTGGAACCTTTCAGCTGTGTTTCTCTGCCTTTCTTTTCTTTTCATATGATGATACCCGTGAAGAGGAGATAAATATAAGCATATTTGCAGTTTAGTCCTGAACTTTTGACTATTTGCAATTTAGTCCCCGGAAAAGCGATTTAATTAAATTTCAATCCTTTTCAATTTAAGAATATTAAAATTTAATTCTAAACTCTAAATATTCCCAAATTAAATATTCTCGGATTAAAATTAAATAATCTCGGGCCTTACATTTCTCCCCCACTAAGACATGAGTTCGTCCTCGAAATCATAAGCAAGTTGTATAGACAATCTGTTACACATAAGAGAATGAAATAACATAAAGCAGAATAAGAACTCACATCAATGAAACAACTCTGGAAATCTCTGTCTCATGTCTGACTCAGTCTCCCAAGTCGCTTCTTCGATGCCATGTCGACTCCACTGAACTTTGACTAGCTGAATTATCTTGTTTTTGAGCTGTTTGTCTTTGTAATCAAGAATCTGAATAGGTTGCTCAAAATAACTGAGAGTCTCGTCAAGTTCAGCTTCATCAGGCTGGAGAATATGGGAAGGATCAGGCTGATACTTCCGCAGCATAGAGACATGAAATACGTCATGAATACCAGACAAAGATGGAGGAAGAGCGAGTCGATAAGCAAGATCGCCTATATTCTCGATGATCTCGTATGGACCAATAAAACGCGGAGATAACTTTCCTCTCTTGCCAAATCTGACTGTACCTCTAAACAGGAAAATCTTCAAGAAAACTCTGTCTCCCTGATCAAAAGATAGAGGTCGTCGTCTGATATTTGCATATTTTGCTTGTCTGTCTTGAGCTGTTTTCATTCGTTTCTGTATAAGCTTTACTTTCTCTGTCATTTCTCGGATCATATCTGGCCCAACATCTGGTACGTCTGAGATATCATCCCAATACAACGGTGATCTGCATTTCTTTTCGTACAATGCTTCAAAAGGAGTCATCTCAATACTAGTCTGATAGCTGTTATTATAAGAGAATTCTGCAAGTGGTAATGAATCTTGCCAACTAGTACCAAAATCTAGTACTACAGCTCGTAACATATCCTCAAGTGTCTGGATAGTCCGCTCTGACTGTCCGTCTGTTTGAGGATGATATGCTGTACTCAGATGCAATTGAGTACCAAGAGCTTGTTGCAAGCTATGCCAAAAGTGTGATGTAAATCTAGGGTCTCGATCTGAAACAATAGATTTAGGCACACCATGTAATCTTACCACTTCTCTGATGTAAATCTCTGCCATCTGATCATGTGTGTACGTCATTTTGTACGAAATAAAACATGCTGATTTCGTCAAACGATCAATAATCACCCAAATGGCATCATACCCTCTGGATGAACGTGGTAGCTGTGTAACGAAATCCATGAAAATGTGATCCCATTTCCATTCTAGAACTGATAAACTATGCAATAGACCACCTGGCTTCTTCCGTTCAGCTTTCACCTGTTGGCAATTCAAACATCTGGATACAAATTCGGTCACATCTGACTTCATCTGTTTCCACCAATACTGCATTTTCAGATCATTATACATTTTTCTGCCACTAGGATGAATACTAAATCGACTGTTGTGAGCCTCTTTCAATATTTGCTGTTTCAAAGCTGAAACATCTGGAACCACAAGTCTGTTATTTACATATAAAACATCATTAGCACTGACCTGATATTCAGATTTATGTCCAGATCTGACCATAGCAATAGAATTCTGAATATTCTGATCCTCTTTCTGTGCTTCTTTGATTCGTATCAAAAGTTCTGGCTCAGCGTTTATTGCACAAACACGGATCGGTAGCATATCTGTTGCAAATACTAATCCAGAAATACAACAATCTTCCACCAATTGAGATACACCTATCGTAGACAAGGATAAAGAACATACCTTTCTACTTAAGGCGTCTGCAGCTGCATTAGATTTTCCTGGATAATATTTAATCTCGCAATCGAAATCTTTCAATAAGTCAAGTCATCTACGTTGTCTCATATTCAATTCTGATTGCGAAAACAGACATTTCAAACTTTTGTGATCCGAAAAGATTTCAAACTTCTCATCATATAGATAATGTCGCCATATTTTCAATGCAAAGACAATAGCGGCAAGCTCCAAATCATGGATAGGATATCGAGTCTCGTGTGGCTTTAACTGTCGTGAAGCATAGGCGAAAACATGACCTTTCTGCATAAGCACACAACCCAAACCCTTGTGAGAAGCATCACAATATACAACAAAATCACCCATACCTGATGAAATCGTCAAGACAGGTGCACTTGTAAGTCTTTTCTTCAACTCTAAGAAACTAGTTTCACAAGCTTCAGTCCAGACATACGGCTTATTTTTCTGAGTCAATTGCGTAATAGGCTTTGCAATGCTGGAAAAATCTCGAATAAAGCGTCTATAATAACCTGCTAAGCCCATAAAACTACGTATTTCTGGCACTGATGTAGGTTTAGGCCAATTCAGGACAGCCTCGACCTTGCTTGGATCTACTGAAATCCCATCACCTGAAATAATATGCCCAAGAAACACAACTTTCTGCAACCAAAATTCACATTTCGACAATTTGGCATATAATTTATCATTTCTCAATGTCTGTAAAATGATTCTGAGATGTTCAGCATGATCATATACATTCTTGGAATATATCAAGATATCATCGATAAAAATAATGACAAAGTCATCCAAGTATTTCTGAAATACCCGATTCATCAATCCCATAAATACTGCAGGAGCATTGGTTAAACCAAAAGGCACGACGATGAATTCATAATGTCCATACCTTGTTCTGAAAGCAGTTTTAGGAATATCTTCATCTCGTACTCTCAGTTGATGATATCCATATCGTAAATCAATCTTAGAATAGATAGCTGAACCCTGTAGCTGATCAAACAAATCATCTATTCTAGGCAGTGGATATTTATTCTTGATGGTTACCTTATTCAGTTGCCGATAATCAATGCATAAGCGCATGGAACCATCTTTCTTTCGTACAAACAGTACCGGAGCGCCCCAAGGTGAAACACTCGGTCTAATGTACCCCTTGGCTAACAAATCTTCCAATTGATCCTTCAACTCCTTCAATTCAATAGGTGCCATTCTGTAAGGAGCTTTGGATATTGGTTGTGTACCTGGCATTAAATCAATGCTGAAATCTACTTTCGGACTGGAGGTAAACCAGGAATTTCATCAGAAAATACATCAACAAATTCTTTCACAACTGGAATATCTGTTACTGCTGGACTGGATTTCAATACATCAATAGCATAAATCAGAAATCCTTCTGCACCTCTCTGCAATAAACGGGTCATAGATAGCATAGATATCAAAGGGATCTTGGCTCGAGAACCCTTACCGTAGAATTTCCATTCTGATGCCATTTCTGGTCTAAAACGGACTACTTTCTGGAAACAATCCACAGTTACCCTGTACTTGGTTAACATGTCTATACCGACAATACAATTAAAATATGATAATCCAAGTACTATACAATCTAGATCAATCACATTCCCGTCATATTGCAATGCACAGTTTTGAATCATTCGAACATATATAATACCTTCACCCAAAGGCGAAGAAATAGAAACAACAGTAGGCAATGGCTCAGAAGATAAAGCATGCATCATAACAAATTTTTCAGAGATGAATGTATGAGATGCACCTGTATCTATCAAAACATAGGCAGGATAACCATAAAGAAAGCAGTTACCTGCTATGACATCGTCAGGTGCCGCCTGTGCCTGATCCTCAGTAAGTGCAAAGACTCGAGCCTGTTGTCTAGGAGGTTGAGTCACAGTCTGGCTTCCTCCTGCTCTAATCTGTTGCTGAGGCTGGAATGAATGCACTGATTGCCTTTCTGCCTGAGGTGTGGCTCAGGAAGAACTTTCACCAATAGCTCGTTGAGGACATACCTTGGCATAATGACCTGGTTGACGACAAATATTGCAATTACCGGACACACCTCTGCACTGTTCACTCGAATGTCTTCCACCACACTTACTGCAAAAGACTCCTGATTCACCAGTTCTCTGACCTGCCCTAAACTGTCTCGGTCCACTAAAACTGGATCTCAAATTAAATATTCTCGAATTAAAATTAAATAATCCCGGGCCTTACAAATAGGTTATGAACACATGCATTAATGCATTTATATATATAAATATTAAAAAATTAAAAAAATAATGAATTATTTAAAAATATATATTAAAAATAATTAGTTATCTTATTTTATTAAAATTGAGGTTATAAGGTTTAAATAAAATATTATTTAAGTTATTTCTATATAAAGAAAGGAATTCAAAAGAAAATTAATTTATTTAGAATAATTGTAAAAATAAATATCAATCTTACCTCCGTAAAATTAATATTGAAATATCAAAAAGGAAATGAAACGAATGTTTTGCGTGTGATTTATTATATTTTGATTACATATAGTGTTTAGTATGTTTAATTTTAATAATTTATGTAAACATGATTTGTTCGAGTAAAATGTAAGTGAAACAAAAGATTTCGTCACGTGAGCTTTTTAAGATGAGATAATAGACGGATTTTTTTGTATGGATTAAATTGCTTATAAATCCATCCAAAATTTTTGGTTTATATTAAATAAATGTATGATGAATGAGGCTATGAGCTATAGCTTGATTGCTTGATTTGTTAAGAAGGTCCGAATTTTATAACTCAATTTAATTTTTTTTAAAAATGCCCTTTTTTCTATATAAATATAAAAATGAATTTTTTGTAATAAAAAAAATCATCGTGACAAATAAGAAATCAACCCTTCTTCCTCCCCTCTTCTCCCTTCGTTTTCCATGGAGTTTGTTGATTTTCCTCTGCAAGCAATCTTTTTTGTATTGAAAGTCTTCGGATGATTCGCTTATTAATATTGTGAGCTGCAATCATTCGCAAAAACCCAGGTTTCCGAATCGCGGTAAACAAAACAAACCCTCTTTTTCTTTCTCTTGGATTCGAGAGCTGTTTTTGGGTTAATAACCAAGTATAATGAGACCCCTTCAACCGCCGTCGTCCGCCGCCGCAGCCAATCGTTCCAACCGGCGTATCCTTCCTGACCTTACCCTCCCTTTGCCCCAACGAGACTTTTCCCTCGCCGTGCCTCTCCCTCTGCCACCCAGCTCCGCCCCTTCCTCAGGATCCAGTGGTGGCTTCAACTACGCTGATCTGGACCGCATCAGCCGCGTCGGCAGCGGTGCGGGAGGAACTGTCTACAAAGTACTCCATCGACCCACCGGGAAATTGTTCGCTCTGAAAGTGATATACGGCAACCACGAAGAATCGGTCCGGCGTCAGATCCTCCGCGAAATCGAGATCCTACGCGACGTCAACAATACCAACGTCGTCAAATGTCATGGCATGTATGATCAAAATGCCGAAATTCAAGTCCTCCTCGAGTACCTTGACAAGGGTTCTCTTGAAGGTGCACACATCCCCCACGAACCCACTCTATCCGATCTCACTCGCCAGATTCTCTCCGGTTTGTACTATCTCCACAGGCGTAAAATCGTCCATCGAGACATCAAGCCCTCCAATTTACTGATGAATTCCCGCAGAGATGTCAAGATCGCTGACTTTGGCGTGTCTCGAGTTTTAGCTCAAACTATGGATCCCTGCAATTCAGCTGTTGGGACTATAGCTTACATGAGCCCGGAAAGAATCAATACTGATCTTAATCATGGCAAGTACGATGGTTATGCAGGGGATATATGGAGCTTAGGTGTCAGCATTCTTGAATTTTACTTGGGAAGATTCCCATTTGCTGTTGGGAGGCAAGGTGATTGGGCTAGCCTTATGATTGCTATTTGTATGTCACAGCCACCAGAGGCACCTCCCACAGCTAGTAAAGAGTTCAAGGATTTTATTGCCTGTTGTCTTAAGACGGATCCCGCTAGGAGATGGACTGCTGGCCAGCTTTTGAGGCATCCTTTCATTACGCAGTTTGCCTCTCCGGGGAGCAACGGAAGTGGAAGCAATCAAGTGCCTCAGTCTAATCAATTATTACCTCCTCCACCGCCACATTTTTCATCCTCTTGATTAGTCATATCTAATTTTGTTTCTTATTACTTTTTAACTTTGATGGGGTTGCTTGAAATGAATTCTGTAACTTGTTAGGCCATGTTCTGCGTAGTGGATTGCAGAGTCGTGTATGTTGGGGATTCTCACGATTATGGATCAATCTTGTCGTCAATGATATATTGATAATGTTGCATTATAGTAAAAAAAAGACGAGCTTTATGTCGGGCTTCATTTCGAAGTTTCGGCAATGCATTTTACTATTGGGAGAAGAAATTTACCAATATCCTTTTGCAGGGTTGATTTCCTTTTTACGTGAATCTGCAAATTGGCGTGATTGGCCTTCGGATCATCTCGGTCTAAGTTTGCATTTGTACATATATTAGTTCCTAATATCCCAAAAAGATCTAAATAGTTGATCAATTAAGATGAATAAAGTTATTAGATAAAAATGCTGCTCTTGAACCTTTTTGTCCATATTTTTAACTGATATCTACGTTGTAGATGTGCATTTCGTCTGTCATCGCTCGAATAGATGACATGTTTGGTTATATTATGCGCGAGTGCGACTCTTTTTATGATGGATTGATTCTAAGTAAGCTGAAAGGCAGAAGCTTGGTTGCACATCTTCCATTTCCTCTCTTGGAATCCTTGTCTTGTCGTGGTTTTTGGATGTTTGGTTGGTAATCTTCCATGTTGTTTTGCTACTATGTTTGCTAGATTGTTTGCGCATTTGTGGTGGTGAGTGCTTAAGTTAGTTTAGTGGTAAAGTCGGATAGCCTTATGATTAGCTTTGGCCATTGGGGTAAGATTTGGTTTTTGGTTTTAAAAGATCCTGTGAGCTAGTTTGGAGGAAACTTTTAAATCTTTCACCTTTTTGCTTTATGCAAGGACATTCCAATAATAAAGCACAGACCAGACATGTGGTCTTTGTATTGTTAGCTTTTATTCTTATTTCTGCTTTCTCATTGATTGCCCATCCATGTTACTTTGTCTATCACAATATAATCAACATCGCTGCTGCATCGGCACTTGTACAGGAGGATTGATGAACATTAGTATGATATTGGCCGTGAACCCATGGGATTTGCTGTTGATTATGGTAGTAATACTTTTGAGTTTTGAGCTTATTATTATTATTATTATTATTATTATTATTATTATTATTATTATTATTATTATTATTATTATTATTATTTCTTTTTAAAAAAATGAATTTGACATGGAGTTTGTTGGGATGTCATGTAATTTCGAGGAAGAAGAGCAGAGGAAAAAAGAAATTGGAAATTATCAGGTTTGACATGTTCAAATGGAAGGCGTAAGTCAGATGAACACCAAACCACAAAAAAAAAAAAGAATTACATGGGAATTTTCTCATCAATATGACTAATTTTTATGACAAGTGTGTGAAACCGAGTGAAAGCGGTAACATCTATGCATTTTCTTACCTCATTGAATTCGTCATACGATGCAATGGAACCACTATCAACGTCCAATCCATCCCTCTTGTAGTAATTATTTTCGTAAATTACTATTATTATAATAATAAATTAAAAAAATAATATATTATATATATATATATATGTGGAAAAAAAATGTTTATGAGCTCAACATGAAATCATATGTGTCATCATGCCATTAAGTAACGATTGGGTCATGCTTATATTTCCGTACGGGCCGGGGCCAATCTATATGAATGTACTAATTAAGTAAATATTATTGAGAAATTGGGCTTACCAGAAAGCCTATAACACCAACCCAAGTACTATCAAATTAAGTTTAATAATTTCATAGCAAACAAAGTTAAAATTATATCCTCTTTTTAGTGTAGATGTTTGAACATTCATTTAACGATGATAATTTATCAATACATATATTATCAATACATATTGTTTATTTATTTTTCGGTGTACCTCGTATTTATCTATTGTTAAATATCCATCATTAGATATACATTTAAATACTATGACTCTATAACAAATAAATCTTGGAATTGTGGAAGCAAAGCCCTGCCCCGCTTGACAAGCACACGTATCTATATATAGACTAGTAGCAATTCGTTGTCCACTGAATTAAATACGATTTTATCACCACCATTATCATTATTATTATTATAGTTGGGATTATTACTCTTCAAAAGTATTATAAGTTATATAACTATGATAATGTATAAATTGATTTATGGTTACGGTGGTGGCTTAGTCAGTTTCCCACTATTTCACATACATGACTATTATTTTATATAAGTTAAATTCTCACTTCCATCAAGCGTTACTTCTTATGTGTTTATATACCATTTTGATAAATCATTTAATAACAATGCTTATACACGGTTTTGATTAATTATCTAATGATGATAAATTGTGTTGTTTGAGATTAATAAATTTTTCATCTTTTTATTAGGAGCGATATAGTTATCTAAAAAATTTTAAATATGAATATAATATTGAGTTTTAAAATATTGATAAAGATAAGATTGAATCCAAAAATATAATAAAAGATGTGATTGAAATATAAAATGATTGTATCAATAAGTTTACATAGTGGAGGTATATTTGTAATTTTAAATTAAATAAAAATCCACTAAATCAATTAAAAGATGAGCAATGTTACGGTTACAACGAAACTTGTACAACAAATTTTACAATATATAAAATTTGATACAAAAATTTAATTTATCAAATCTAGGGCTGACATACCGTAACGAAATACCGGAATTTTGGCATACCGTATCGAATTTTTTTCGATATACAGATATTTTTTCGGTATAACGAATTTTTTTTCGGTATCTATACGGTATCAATATGGATTTTTTTCGTACCAAAGTTTCAGAATTGTACTATCGGTATCGGTATGAATTTTTTTTATACCAATATTTGTAGTAAGGTATACGGAAAAACCACCTCTAATCAAATCTAATGATACATTAAATGCAAAATATCATGATATAATAACAAAATATCGAAATATAATTGTTGTACTCATTATTCATAAAAGATATAACCAAATTTGGAAATTGTTTCCCTAAAAATGGTTCAAATAAAATTATTAAAATGATAATCGGATATAGTTTTCGAATTCGTTACAAAAATAGAAACAAATAAATGCATTTGTTTATTATTACCGAAGTATTGCTCTTTCTCGAGCATTAAAAAGCAAATTTACCCATAATTCATTGTCTCAAGAAATATTAAAATAGTTATTATAAGCGGTAAAGTTTCAAATCAAATTAATTATGGGACATCAGTGGCGTTTTCTTGGAAATTTCCTCTTCTTTATATAATCAATCGCCTAGTTTTCTCTCCAATACAACATGATTCCAGTTCTTGTCTACGTTGCTTGTTCTCCGGCAGATGACTCTACTGTTTTCTAGTTCAAGACCAGTCTGATTTACAAATCTGCGGGTCTGAGATTTTTTTTTTTTAAATTTTTTGATAGGAGAACCTTAGTTTAATCTGACAAATTCAAGGTAGAGGCTTGCACTTGGCCATCTTCTTCTTTTTTTATTGTCTTTTCATTTCAAGTGTTGTTTTGCACTTTTTTTTAATTTTTATCCGATGCCAATTTCTATGTATATTTTGGTCATGATGACGGTCTGTGTTTTTAGGGAAGTTAGATTATCTGGGCCGTTTGATAATTTATTTATTTGCTTGTTGACCATGCATGCCTTCGTTCGGAAGGAACAAAGGTTTCACGTCATATTGCTAACCATAAGTTTACATGTTATTGGGTGTTTTGATTTTTTGGTGAAACTAGGCGAAGTGTCCTAGTATTATTAGGAGTAATGTGTTTAGTTTGGTTAGGACTCAGTGCAAGTATAGCTATGATTTGATTGCGTGTTTTGATTCCTTGAAATAAGCCTAAGAGTTTTAGTAGGATTAGGACTCAAGTGTTTCAGTGTTGAGAGTATGTAGCTTTCTCTTTTGGTCGTTCAATTCAATTGCATCCATATTGTTCAATATAGTTAGCATAACATAATGACTCTCTGGGAGATTCTCTAGGTTTGTGGTTGTGGAGATGGGATCTGTACATGAAAGGGTAGAACTCGAATCTGATGAGGAGATTCCTCTAGGAGGGTCGCAGACGACGAATAAAGTACAAAGTTTAAATTTTGAAGAACCAACTACTTCACAGCCAAAAGTTGTTTCTGCCTCATGGGTTCTAGCGAAGGTGGTGGATAGATTCGGCCTTCTGAGGAGTATTTACATTGTGTTGATTAAAGGGAAGATCAACTTTTTGCTTCCTTTTGTGCCCCTAACAGTAATGCTGCACTATCTATCAGAAAAGCATGTAAGAATATAAAAGGCTTTCCTTGTGGAAAAATAATAATTCTGAAGATCAGGGGATGCTATCTTTTCAACTTACTGTGATTTTCGAATGCAATGTATTGTAGGGATGGATCTTCTTTTTCAGTTTGCTTGGTATTACTCCTTTGGCAGAGCGCCTCGGTTATGCGACTGAGTACGCACCTGATCCTCAAGTCGAATTCAACTTCACTCTGCTCGTTTTTTCCCCTTCCCCTTGAAAATACTGATGCCTTTCTTGATGCAATTTTGTTGTAGGCAACTCGCTTTTTACACCGGGCCAACAGGTAGCTTTTCTGGGTTCACTTTCTTTTTCTCCAAAGTATTAAATCTGTATTAATTTAATCAGATCATGCATGATGTTTAGAAGAACAACAACTTCTAGTCTTATAAATGAAGTTAGCTAGCGTAATTTTCGTATAGAACTTCAAGGATGCACACTCCCTCTTTTTCTTAGCATCTCTTCCTCGTTATGAAGAAGTCCTTGTAGTCGAGAGAATAATATCAACAGTTATTTCTCTGCCATTTTAACACTGGCAAGTGGCATCAGCATAGCAATAGCATCTACGCATTGTTAGATGCATGCAGCTACATTGTAAAGAGAATTTTTTTACGCGTATCTTTTTGACATATGCTTCCTGTCTACCATAGTTCTCTCACCCTATGGTACTCTCTTCTGTTGGTTAATCTACAGTTGGAGGCCTTCTGAACGCGACATTTGGAAATGCTACTGAAATGATCATTTCTATGTATGCGTTGAAGAATGGAATGATACGGGTTGTTCAGCTATCATTACTAGGCTCCATCTTGTCAAATATGCTTTTGGTGCTTGGATGCGCATTTTTCTTCGGTGGGATCCATCACCAGAAAGTTCAGAAGTTCACTAAGGTGGCTGATTTTCATATTTGATTAACACACTGTGGATGCCCAATAGGGGTTGGACTTTCGTTTTGTTGTCAATGTGACCGAGAAGCTGTTTTAAATTAACACCCGAGCTTGAGTGAGAAATTCTAATGTGTGAAAACATTTTGCAGGAAGCAGCCCTTGTGAATTCGGGTTTATTGTTAATGGCAGTTATGGGCTTATTGTTCCCCGCGGTGCTGCACTTCACTCATACCGAACTGCATCAGGGAAAGTCAGAGCTTTCTCTTTCAAGATTTAGCAGCTGCATTATGCTGGTTGCCTACACATGCTATCTCTTTTTTCAGCTAAAGAGTCAAAAAAGTCTCTATAGTCCTCTGGATGAGGTGTGTGAATATGTTTTAATCCTGTTGGAACAACAATTAATATTTGTAACCTGAGAAATGTGTATAATTTCGGTTACATGTCACGTTTCTATGAAATTAGGAATGTTCTATGCACGTTGCACGTGCACACTTCAACATCGAAGATCTTATTATTTTGTGCTGAACGTTGTTACAGGCAGAGTCTAACGAAGAAGCAGATTCTGATAAAAACGAGGAAGCCGAGATTGCCCAGTGGGAAGCAGTTGCATGGCTTGCTTTCTTCACTTTGTTGATATTTGTTTTATCTGGATATCTTGTGGACGCATTACAGGTATTGTCAAGTACCATGCAACCAAAAGTTCAAGAATTATATATGAGGACCAAAGAAAAGATGGTTGATCAATGTTACTATGTTTTTTGCTTCCTTTTGCTATATTTCCAGGGAGCATCTGACTCAATGAACGTGCCTGTCGCTTTTATTAGCGTCGTTTTGCTTCCAATTGTGGGAAACGCCGCGGAACATGCCAGTGCTATAATGTTTGCGGTGAAGGATAAGCTTGTGAGTGTTGAAAACACCAACTGAATTTCCAGCCATTGCTTCTATGTGGTTCTGCATGATTAATGTTTCCGTTTCCAGGATATTACCATCGGAGTTGCTATTGGATCATCTACTCAGATATCTATGTTTGTGGTAAGGCCAGCCGTGTTCGCCTCCTTTATTCTCGTTTAAGTTGTGGCTTGGCTTAGGAGTTTTTATGTGATTGTTGAAATAATTGAATAATGGCAGATTCCATTTTGTGTGATTGTTGGATGGTTAATGGGGAAGAACATGGATTTGAATTTTCAACTGTTTGAGACTGCTGTCCTATTCATCACGGTTTTGGTCGTAGCTTTTATGCTTCAGGTTTGTCTCTGAGACGTATCTCCTAATGAAAAAGTATTTATTTTTCACGATAGATATGAGCCGGGATTATATGTTTGATGCAGGATGGTAGATCAAACTATTTCAAGGGGTTGATGCTTATTCTGTGCTATCTGATAGTGGGGGCTAGTTTCTTTGTGCACGTCGATCCATCAAATGCTGGGTCCTGAGAGATATTTTTGTGGTTTGTAGAATGTAAAGAATGAAAACATATAATTTAGAATTAAGATATATGTACATACTAAATTACTAATAATAATAATTATTATTATTACTATATTGACGTTTGTTACTTCGTGTTCGTTTTTCCGCACATGTTAAAAGTGTATCATCGCAAAAAAATCAATTACACAGATAGATTTCATGTTTTATCAATTATCATTATCTAACGATTGTTTTAATGGTATATAAAATTTGATTTTTAGGAACCGTTCTATTCACGGTATAACTAATATATGTATAGTTCATCTCATCTCACGTTCTTCTCATCATATTATTTATCCATATATTAACTATTTATTTTACCTCAATTAAATCATTAATTATTTATCTCACATCAATCAAATAATTGAATTCAAATTACTATATTACCCCTTATAAATAATATAATTTTTATTTTATTTATTGTTAAAAGAACAAAATAGTCATTTAATATTTTTATATAAAATTTAATCAATCAAATCAAATAAACCATAATTTATCAATCAAATCAATATAATTTTAACTATCATTTCTTATTTATTTTTTATTACATTATATTACTTATCTATATATTACTTATATCATACCTCAAACCAAACGGTGTCTTAATCTATTACTTATTTAAGTGTGAAGTAAACATATATTTTATATATAATATAATATAAATACAAAATACATGCATGACTCACTAATTTTTGTACATTAACTAAATACATTCATTTTGCAAATATTAGTGGGTAGCTTAAAATGTATGCAGAAATAATTCAGAAATTGAGATTGAATATTAATCGATGTACGGATAAATTAATCATAAATAGTTCTTTTTTAAATGACATGTTATATTTTTTTATTAGAAAAGAGGTAAAATCATTAGTCTAAAATAAATTATCTAAAATTAATTGCAATTAGAATTTGAAAAGATAAAGTATCTAGGTAGTGTTTGAGAGAACTTTTACGAAGCACTTCTCATCTTTTTTTCACAAAATTTCAAATTTTTATGAAAAAAAAAGGGAAAAACCCAGATTTCGTCCCTCTAGTTTGAGCTTTGTCCCAACTTGGTCCCTCTTCTTTTTCATGTGCCAAATTAGTCCCTCACCTTTCAAAACATGTCCCATTTTCATCCCCGTCGTTTGTCCAGACGTTATTATTGACGGAAATTCATCACATGCGCTACACATGACAAATATATATAATTTTACTTAAAAATTGAATGAAGTAATGTAGATAAAACTGCTGTTTTTTTTAATTCAATTTTTTTCTTCTATTCTATTACAAGACTTTGCTGGTATCTATTGTCTAGGCTTTGATTTAATGCAATCAATTTTTCTTGCAGTGTTCCCACTAATAATTTGGTTTGACTCACATAATGTTGTAGGATCGATTGGTGTATTAAATCTGCAACTTACTAACTAACTCCTTTTCTGGATGTGCTTATTAATGAGACTCGGGTTAATTTGCGTAAATGGTCAGCCATTCGGAGCAAGAAAGAAGCATTGAAAGCTTTTTTGGGATATATATGGAGAAACAACCTCCAAATGCTTAATTTCCCATTGAGTCACAAAAATGAGGATAATAAATCCAACATACCCATACCCAACTTATAACTAAAATATTACTGCTTGTTAGTGGATGCTTTCATTGATGAAGAGGCACTCTTCTCCTCTGCAACTCTCGATGAATATGCTTGTGTTTTTTTTTCTTGGTCAGTTAATGAAGCTCGTAGTCCCGCTACCGTCACAAAGTTCTTTCCACCTTTGACAATTACATGATTTGGTTTGTTGAATACGTGATTAACCTAAAACATAAAATTTACAAAACTAAAATGTATTCGACAAGAACAAAAAAAAATCATAGACAATTCATTTCACTTACATGGACTAATGATATAGTGGTAGAGTTGTTTTTAATCTTTAGTCCACTTGCACTCTTTCGTTTAACCTGTAAACAATCATGTAGATTAAAAAAACATTAATATGGCACAAAGAACACATAATATTCTGCTTTAAAATGCATAAAATTTAATAACCTGTAGTTTTTTTCTGTTGTTTGATACCAACTCATCATGTGCTACCTTCTTGGTGGGAAGGATTCTTCCATCTGCATCTGATATCGTGCTGCTGCATTGTGTAGCTAGACCTATTTCCATTTCATTACAGTCTTGAGGTGCTGATTCATGTTTTGTCCCTTCATTTTGGTGTGCCGCTACATCTACATCACTAGATTTCTCTTGCAACTCCTCTGATTATGACCAATCTCGCCACAACTCCTGCATTTGTTATTTCGTGTCAAACCTTTTAGCTTTGTTTGGTTCAAAGCCGGTAATTCATCTGGATCCCGCCTTCTCAATTTTGCTGGCCTTCCAACTTTTTCTTTGAACAACGGTGGCAACGGAGGGGTTAAGTGACATTCAGGCCACAAATCTGGTCCATTAGTGGGCATGATTGGTCTCGAATAACATCGTTTGTACATCTCGACACTGTAATAACGATGTACATAAGCTTCTGGATCTTTTCTGTTGCACCAAATAGCACAGATGGCATGCGAGCAAGGGATTCCTGTCAAATCCCATTTTCGACAACTGCAAGTCATTCTCGATAGGTCCACAGAGTGTTGTTGATCTGGACCCGAGATCTGATAGTGTGTCTCGTCAGACATCATGGGACTATATCCAGATGCTTCCAAATAATTTTTTGACAACACCGCCTTAATTTTGGGACATATTACACCATTCCATTTCTCAGCCTTTGCCCTGTTCATTTGAAATCTAACCATCAACAAATTTCTTATTGCTTCGAACATCGGAATTATAGGTTTTTCTCTTGCATCCAATATGAAGCTATTGAAGCATTCACACATATTGTTGAGAAGTATGTCACATTTTGGAACAGTGCTGAAATATGACTTGGACCAGTGATGTTCAGGTTTTTTCGCCAACCACTTATAGGCATTTTCATCAATTTTCTTCAAATGTTCCATTTGTTTATTGAATACTTCAACTCTTGTTGCTCTCGCAGCGGCCCAAAGAGCATTCTTAATCGCTACACCTCTAAAGCCATCGTGTTTCATGTTGCTATGGAGGTGCCTAACACAGAATCTATTCTCAGCATTTGGAAACAATTGCTCAAAGGCAGGAACCAAGCCTTTTTGTTTGTCAGACATGAATGTCCAAGAGTGTTGATCCTCAAAACCAATATCATTGTCCAAAAGTTGTAAAAACCATATCCAACTGTCTTTCGTCTCTCTTTCAACCATGGCATAAGAAATAGGGAATATGTTATTGTTTGGATCTAGCCCAACTGCTGATAATAACTGCCCCCCATTCTTGCTCTTTAGAAAACAACCATCCACACCAACCACAGGCCTACATCCCTCTTTAAAACCTTCTTTGCAAGCAGAAAAACAAACATAAAGTCTTTGAAATCTTGGACTAACATCATCTTCAGTCAACTTTAGAATCACTGAAGCACCTTTATCAGACCTCTTTAATTCAGCACAATAATTTCTTATCCTGCTAAATTGTTCTTCTGTACTGCCTTCCACTATCTTAAGTGCTTTTCTCTTAGCAAGATAAGCTTGTTTCTTTGTAATACTTGCCTTCAAAGTATGGCATAGCTCTTGCCTGAACTCTTTAGTCCCCAACTTAGAATTTGATTTGAATTTCTTCGCAAAGGTTTTGCCCAACCAACTTGAGTTGATGATTTTGTTTTTATAATTCCAATAACAACTTTTGTGCTCAGATTCAAATGTCTTTACTTGCCAACAAGAATCTTTATTCATTGTTGACACAAGAATAGCCCATCCACAACCTTCATTTCTGCACTGAACTCGTAGCCTGCTCTTGTCATTCTTCACAAACTTTATCATCATCCCTCGTCTTATACAATGGCTTTCTATAGCAAACTTTGCCTCTTTTTTCGAACTAAATATCATACCAAGCTTCAAATCAGGATTTTTTGAATCTACATTTGGGTCATAAGTTAGAAATCTGGTTGAATCGTCATCTTCTGAATCAGTAGCACTTCCCATATCATCATTATTTGCACAATCATCGTCTCCTTCATCTTGTTGCATTCTTGACAGCAATTCAATAGAAATATCTTCCCGAGTTCCTAAATTTTCCTTCTCTGAAATTTGAATGCTCGTATCAACAAAATTGTCAAACAATTGATCGTCTTCCTCAAAGTCAAACTCACTTTCACAAAATTCATCTGTATCTTCATCATTGTTTGAACTAATACCATTCTCACTATGGCTACCACTCATCACTAATTCAAGTCCTTTTGCTTTCTCTAAACCAATAGTCGCATCTATCTGATTAATTGTAACGCCATCAACATGTTCTATATAAATTTCTACTTCAAAGTTTCTAGGAATATGATTCCTAATATCAAGAACAGTCTCGTCATTGTCCAAATATCTCCCAATATTCAGTGTTTTTCCAAATTTGTGCCAAAATCTTAATTTAGCTTTCTCCATACATCCGACCTCCTCCGCATATCCCCAAAGTTCAATCAAACCTATCTTGTCTAAATCAACGTACTCGAAAAATTCAACACTTCCACCTTTGTATGATTTTTTCTGGCAACTAGTTTCCATTGTACCATTATAATACAACTTGATCGTAAAACAAGTAGGTTCTCCAATATAGCCTGTTTAAAATAGAATTCACACTCAATAAAGTTATTTAAAATTTAATCTAACTGAAAAAAATTAAAAGTGGAAAAGTTTCAAATATAAATATTACCATAATGTGGAGTGAATTCCAAAGAATATTTACTTCGTATAGCCATAGTCCATAAACCACCACCGCTTTCGATTAGCGTTAATCCAGCAACTAATTTCTGAACAATCACAATAATGGAGAAAGTTATAAAAGAAACAGAAGATAACAATATTGTAGAACATATATATATATATATATATATATATATATATATAATACGATCAGAAAATGTTTGATTCTAAAAAAAAATTAAATTGCTCTTAATTTTTTTTTAAAAATTAAATAAATAGGTAACATGAGATTTAATCTCTCAACGCATTTGTATAGCATTGACACTAATATAAAGATGCTGCCACAAGCACTCTCAAAAAAAAAAAAAAAAGATGCTGCCACAAGTGAATATAAACTAATTTTAATCATGTTCAAAATATTGCTGGAAACGATTTCAAAAAATAAATGAAGAAAATTTTTTAAAAATAAACAAATGAATCTTGAGCAGAAAAGAAAATCGCAATCGAACCTGTTTTATGGTGGGTCGGGGAGGAATCCAGATAGATCGAGAAGAAGAGAAATGGGTTTAGGGTTTTTGAATCTAATTTTGGGAGAGAAAATGTCATGTGCAGCGCATGTGATGAATTTCCGTCAATCATAACGCCTGGACAAACGGCGGGACTAAAATGGGACATGTTTTGAAATTTGAAGGACTAATTTGGCACATGGAAAAGAAGAGGGACCAAGTTGGGACAAATCCCAAACTAGAGGGACGAATTAGGGGTTTTCCCCAAAAAAAAACTAAAAAGTGCTTTCTAAAAGAGCTCCAAAACACTACCCTAGTGTTTATGCAAACCAAATCTCTTTCTCCATTAATACTGTTAATTTTAGAAGAAAACAACATATATATAATAAAATTGTTATTCAAACGTTAACTAAAAAAAATTGCTCAGTATTATATTTCACGCGTAATGCACCCCACATAAACTTATATTTTATGTTAAGTTTAATCTATATGAAAACATGTTGTTCAAAATTCCATTTACTTCATATTATAAACAATCTTATGCGTTTAGGAAAAAATATATACAAGTTTTTAATATTTTTAAGCGTTTGTAGCAAAGTTTTTGAATCGTTTTTTTTTAAATTATAATTTTAATTTAAAATAAATTAAAGAGTTAAACTGTAACCATATTGATCGTTTGTTAAATATAACCGCAATCGTGGTCGTCTGTTCATGAAAAGTAACTGGAACCGTCGAATAAAATTACGACTAATGTTTGACGATTCTGAATCAGAGTCATACCTACATGCATCACATGTATTTCATTAACTTCATAAAAAAATTATCTTTGATACTTTTAATGAGTTTTCAAATATACCCTTAGGCACCGTTTTGTTCATCATATTACTAATATATGTATAACTCATCTCATCCCACGTTCTTTTCATCATATTATTTATCCATATATTAACTATTTATTTTACATCAATCAAATCATTAATTATTTATCTTACACCAATCAAATCATTGAATTTAAATTACTATATTACCCCTTATAAATAATATAATTTTTATTTTATTTATTGTTAAAAGGACAAAACAGTCATTTAACATTTTTATATAAAATTTAAACAATCAAATCAAATAAACTATAATCTATCAATCAAATCCAATATTATTTTAATTATAATTTATTATTTATTTTTTATTACATTATATTTTTTATCTATATATTACTTATATCATACATCAAATCAAACGGTGCTTTATTATCTCTTTATTAAATAGAGTAAAATATTTTTTATTTTATAATTGATTTTTAAATAACTAGTTATTACCTTTTTTTTAAAAAAAACTAGTTATTACATTTATCTGAGCACGGTCTCTTCCACGTCAATTTTTTTAAAAAAACCCCACATAAATTTACTGCGCTGCTAACCTCAATCATCCTCACGTGACACGTCTTCTCAATTTTCATTTGGTTTCTATTTTTTTTATTTTTGGCAAGATTTTTTTCAATAACATGTTGCTCAGAAAAAAATAAAAAATTCAGAAATATAAAAATAAGAAAGTGACGTAATAAAAATTATTTTGTTACACAAGCAACGCGTGTGCTATGTTTGTATGTGCTATGTTTGCTATATATATATAATACAGGCGACAATTTTCATGAAGCATTCATAATCCATAGGTAATCTCATCCGCCTAACCTCTACATTAGCTGGTGCTACTTGATTAACTACTACTCAATGAATTTGTCAACGGGACACGACACCGATGAAGATGGATTACAAATTAGATATGACCATAATCTAGTATTGAGGTTCATACTCCAAATTTGTTTTTTTTTTTATAATTCTATATGGATTTTCAAATTCTGTTAATGTGTAATTTTGCATTTGTGAAAAGCATCATAAATAGATTCAGATATTCCTAAACTGAAAGTAATTTAAAACCCATCTTCCATAAAAATAAACTTCATTATTTTTGTAATGTAAATTATCAAGTAATCAACTTTACATAACTATAATTTAGTTTTAAACTAGTAGTCAAAATCAATGAACTGCAGCCTAGACCGATTCGGTTTGTCTGTTTATTGGTTTCCTTGAGCTGGAAATAGGAAGTCCAAATCTTGTGTGTATAATTAGTTAATATTCCTATTACAGAGTATGTTGTAATTTCCTTTTTTTAACTTCTCATCATCACTGAGCTCGACAAATCTTTTTACTAGAGTCCCTGCAAAAGTCAAACATGCCCAAGAAATAGTTCAGAAAACTTGGGGGAAAGTATGAAGAAACATTAGGCTGAAGCAACATCGGTTGAAGAAGAAATCAATGAAAAGGTGAAAGAATTGATCCCGCAGTGGCACAAGAAAGAGGGGGAAAATGTCGAAACCGACTCTGTTTCTTAGCATGGTGTGGGCTCTAAGCTTGCTCTATGGAGAGTGGCTTGCATTTTTGGTACCCTCACTGTGGACTTGTTCGTGGCCGCATCTTCATCGCCCCTCGCTTCCTTCTGTAAATATCTGCTTCTAAAGTTTGAATCTTGATTTCTGCCCCAAAACTGATTTTTTTTAATATTTGCTTCGAATCCTTTATTATATTTCATTTGCACCTGATCTCTAGGTTTCATAGTTGCTTTTTTCTTAATGGCTTGAGTATTTGTAGAGCAAACCTGATTCTTACAGTTCATATCTCTGAAACCCTCAGCTGAATGGAGTTGATGAGACCAGTAATTTTGTCAAAGTTGTGGTCATTGCCGACCCTCAGGTAACTAACTGTTTTGATGAACACAAATGTGCTTGTCTTGATTTAATTTTTGTGGGTATTCATAACTTCGACCGACCTATTCGACTAATTGGTGTCGATATGCATTGTTTATGATGATAGCTAATGGATAGAACCTCCCTTCCACTCGCTCCAAAATCACTTGTTCTGGAGACAGCACAGTTCTATACGGATTTGAACATGCGCAGGGCGTTTATCTTATCCATGTTACCCTTCAATCCAGATGTCATTTTGTTTCTTGGTGATTACTTTGATGGGGGTGACATCCTGTCAGATGAAGAGTAAGTGTAATCTCATATACATACATGAGATAGTTACATCTCAGATCCCTTCTTTTTATTTATTTTTTTGGAATGAGTTTCCATTGATAAGAACTCAAGATATGTAGGTTTTATGTTCTAAAATCCTGACCTTCTGCTTTCATTTTCTTTAAGATAATGCACCTGCTTCTAAAACTTAAAACCATATTTACTTTTTGTACTTCTATTTTCTTGTGATTACCCGGACAGTAAATCCAACCTGGGTTTTTTTTTTTATTGAAGATTAGAAAATAGAGTTATCACCCGTTTGGTTCCTAGTTCTGTATGAAAAATAATTATTGCTCTGAAGCTTCTTTTCCTTGCATGAGTGTTTTAAGATGCATACCTGATGAGATAATTTTTATTTGTCCAATTTCTTTTACATTAGTTATAGAGGGTTGACAAACCTTATTTGGTTTAAATATTAACCTCAATTCTTCTCTTTTGGCTGTATTGAGATAGTTGGCAGGATTCTTTGAGCCGTTTTAAGCATATATTTAACCTGAATACGGCACAACGAACTTCGAATATCAAAGTCTACCACCTCTCCGGAAACCATGATATTGGTTATGCAGCTGTCAATTCTCAAAAGTCAGATGTATGTGAAATCCTTCTCCACTAGTAATATATATATATATATTGTTTGGACATATGTGGTGATACATGGCTTGTTTCAATTACAAGTGCCTTACGTCCTCACTTGTTAAATCTTCTCCCTTAAATTTGCAATAAAGGCGACCAATCTGATATTTTACTTCGGCTTTTCACATGACAACACCACATTATTCTATGTTGTACTATGCATTCTTCTGTCATTGCAATTTTCTTATGTCAAAACCAATTTGGAGAATGTCCTTAAACTTCTGTGATGAACTATAAAGTGGCCACCCGATGGATTTAATTGAAGCCATACTGAGTTTCAATATTTTAAGCATTTTTTTCCTGTAAAGGATGCTTCTCTGTTTCTTATCTTCACTTTTAAATTGTTGCAGATTATCAAACGCTATGAGAGAGAATTTGGGGGAAGGAACTTCAAAGTCACTCTGGGAAAAGTGAACTTCATTGCAGTAGATGCACAAACTTTGGATGGTTAGGAAGTTAGCACTATACTTCATTCCGCTTTTAATTCCTGTTAGTTGCGGATTTGGTTGCCAGTGCCACAGCAATATATTTCATGTTGGAACAAAAAAGACAACGTTTGGAAAGTGGTATCGCTTTGGTTCATCTTTGACTTCAGAAAGTGAAGTTCGAGTTTTACTCATATTACCGTAGGATGGCATTTATCATCAGTGTTGGTAATGGAAGATGTCCCATTAATCTTGAAAATACAAGTCATGATCACTTTGGGATTGGACTTAATTATTTGTTGAAATTTTCTGTGGCGAGACTCATGAAAGTGGTTCAACAGTCACCGCATTTACAAAATTTTTTACCATCTACCTGAAGCTAGAGCATAAAAGTCATGTGTCTGTTGCAGGTCATCCACAAAGTGACCTCACATCAGCCACTTGGAATTTCATGAGAAATGTCTCTAAAGGTACTCACTGGCTGTAGGTTGGAAATGTTGTTGAGTTTATCGAGGGAAGATTGTATCTACGTATAACACTGTTGCATTTATTTAGATATTAACTCTACTCCGAGGGTTTTATTGACCCATATCCCTTTATATCGGCCGGATTGGTCTCCATGTGGCCCTCATCGCTCCTCAGCTATTATCAATCAGGTATTTATGTATAGTCCTTCCATTCCCTTTACTAGATGACGTGTTTCAGAAATATGCTACATCTTTTACTAGAGTTCGTTTCCACAGCATTATTCTGCAATATGTTTGATCATTCATCCTTTTGTTGTTCATTACAGAGAATGCACCGGACACATCATACTCAAGAAATTTTGTGAGCCATATTTCTCTCTCTGTACTGGCCGTTTGTATCATGTTTAACTATTTGTGCTTCATTATTTGATTCAATCTTGTTGGTTCATCATCTGGCACAGGTACCAGAATTATATCACTGAAAACTCAACAGACGACCTTATGGACTTGATTAGACCGGTATGTATTTTGTTTTCTTCCTCCACTCAAGTTATAATGGAAAAAAAAGAAAGATGAAATACTATGTCATGTTATTGAAAATTTGAGAACAAGTTCGCGTTTCTATAGGCGTTGGTACTGTCCGGACATGATCACGATCAATGTACAGTTACCCACTCATCTAAGAATGGTCCAGTAAGGGAGGTAGCACCTTGTCCCTTCTTTCCATATCAAGCATGATCCATGATGGAATTCGCGATTATTTTTATGCTTTTTGAAAATTTTCAGCATACTTTAGGAACTGTGAGCTGGCAGCAGGGAAACTTGTATCCTTCCTTTATGTTATTATCGGCCATAAAGTCCACATCAAACGGAACCATTCCAGATGATGCCGTATTAACTCACCTATGCTTCCTTCCTATGCAAACACACATTTACATATGGTAGTTTTTGTGAGCTACATCTAAGTATTTCTGTTATAATGATTTATTATTTACCTTAATTAGATTCTATGTGTATGGTAATTGTATCAGGTATTTATCACTCTTTGCCATTACCCTTGTGATTGCCCTTCTTGGGCCGGCGAGCGAAGTTCTCATTTTACACAAGCTCAGTGCTTTAATAGGTTGTCTCCGAAACCTATTTAACTTCAGCAATTTTGTCAACTCCATGAAAGAGAAGAACGAAGATGATAATTATGAATACGAAGAGATTTGGGATGCCGAAGGGTCGATGCACCTAATCAAGAAAACCTCAAAGGCTACCCCAAAACCCTCAGACGAGAGAAACTCCATGGAGAGGTAGGCCAATATACATCAGAATCTTTTAAATCCATATATGCATGACTTTTTGTAACTCAGATGTATCCTGCCATGTGCAGGGGCAACGCTGTTATGAGGTCGGTGGCTAGGAAACAGACCAGCCCGGAAATTGATGTTACTATACTTGTGGAATCGGATATAAAGTTACCAACAAGATCAAACAGATCAAAGGGAAGAATGATAATCTCGAGACTGTTGCGAACCTTTCGAGTACTTGTCATAGTTGCAGCCATTAATGTTCCACTTTATGTACTGCTGGTGTTCAAAGACTGGATCGACAAATAACTAGAGACGCGACACTTGCTTTGTTTATAACACACATCCAACACATATACAATTGTTGTATGAATGAAAAGTTGACAAAATATGCAGAATTCAAGTCATCTGTAGGCAGATATTCTCTAAATTTTCAAGAACAAGCATCAGATCACAAATTTTCCTTGACTTGACAAGTACTTGTGTTGTAATGTAGCATTGGGGCATTTTAAAGAGTACTAGAACTGCGAACTACGACTTTTCGGAATAAAATCCTGATACCACGTTGTTTGTTGAACTGCAAATTAGGTAGTTGGATTAGGAGTACTGTTAGTTATTGTTGTTGGGTGATGATGACTTTTAGAATATATATTATTGTTGAGGATGTCTGTATGCAATAATATTTCGGTGACAAACCTGGTTAGCTGAATAGGGGACAAACATAAGATTCTATTCCATCCGATTTCCACTTAATCCATTTGTTTCTAATTGTTTATATTCCTCCTCATCAGACACAGATCGACTTGCACAAATAGAACAATATTAGTTCATTTTATTTTTGGTCTTAAATTGAGAATGCTGACACACACACAGAGCAAGTAAAATTCAGCATCTTGAATTCATGAAGCAAGAAGTAGAATATTGCAAGAAAACAATAGTGAACAATACAAATACATACAACTTTTATTTATTGACTGTAGTACAACATGCAACGAGGAACAAAACTAAACCCCTCCAATTTATTTCATAACAAACAACAATACAATATTATGCATCTGAACTTACTTTGGAAAGCATTATTCAAAACAAAGGAGGGGAGACTAATTAAACACAGTTCCATATTAAAGTAACATTCTCTGATCATCATATTCATGTCATGACTCCTCATCTGCTTGCCATGCTGCTCATTCACCACTTGAAAAATTTTCCAGCTCGATTTTCATGATTCGAAATCCCCGGTCGATATTTCTGTATCATTAGCTCCGATGTTGAGAAGACCGATTCCTTTTAAAAAGCTTCAACCAGCATAATAATCTCCATACATATTTCAAATCTTTCCTCAGCCAAAAAAAACAACCTAGCTGATCAAGTACTAGGTTAAAAAAAGAAGCATTTCGAGGAAAGATAAGCTAATATCTAATCATTGGAGATTAGTATGCACAAAAGAAGCCATTGTGGGAAAAAAGAATCCGGACCCTCTAATCGGACTAATCGAAACAAGAAGCCAAACAAAAGGTGAGATTGATAGAATCTCCATCGTGACACCCTTTTGCATTTTGAAGAAAAAGCTCGACTTCTGAAATGGCTATATATTATAAGAACGGGGAATGGATCGGAGATGAAAATTATAGGGTTATATATATATATATAGTTTTTTGATAGATAGATAGGTAGATAGGTTATAATATATATGTGTGTATATAGTTTAATAATTTGGTGGAAAATAAAAGGAGGGTTTTTGGCTTAATCATTCATCTCCTTGAATGTACCAACAGAGCAGCATGGTGGCGCATCGACGGAGAATGTAGATCCGAGCTCGCTGTTCTTTGACCAAAGAAGCGCATTTCCTGGTGAAGCCTCCAGCATTTTTCTTTGATGATGCAGCAGCGTAAACTCCTCCTCTATTGATCTTGTACTGTTGTTTCAACTCGGCCATTTTCTTGGTTGAGCTTTTTGGATGGAATCGATATTTGAATGTGAAAAAACTAAAGAAATCTTGAACCCAAGAAAGAAATCTCTGGGAAAAAAAAGAAAGAAAAGCTCTCAAATGAATGGAGCTGGAGCGCTAGCCTTGGAGATATAATACTTGTGGGATCGAATCTTTTTTATAGTAAGTTGAGTTGACCGAGTTTGGAAAATGGGGGGAGTGAACTTGGTCAGGTTCGAAAACTGAGGGATATTAATGCATGGGAATTGGGAGATCGTACTGGATTATTTTTTCTTTTTTTCTTTTTTGCTTTTTTTCTTACTCACTCCTCGTCTCAAATATAAATATTATTTTTAAATTTTTATTTATCCCTAATATATGATATATATTTCATATTATTTTCTTTATTATTTTATCAAATGTCTAAGTTATTCATAAATATATTAGTTATTTTCAAAAAAATTTATATTAAAAAAGTCATTAAATAAGAATAAAATATTAGTTATTTTTTCAACAAATTTTTATATTAAAACAGTCATTAAATAAGAATAAAATCAGAATTTTATCAGTGAAACAGGTTTTTATATAATAATTTGCTTAACCAATGTGAAACATAAATAAGCTTAATTAACCATATGAAATGGGGAGAGTGTATAAATTAATATTAAAAAAAATATTATGAGATCGTCTCACGGAACAACTTTTTTAAATGTTCATCAGGGTCCGATTCATGAAGAATATTATAGTTATTTTAAAAATATCATTTTGGACAATAAATATGAATCAGATCGACAAGTATCATGCATATAAATATGTAAGATCGCACGTTTTACAATAACTAGAC